>NC_091129.1:116841411-117006411 GCF_040183065.1 Periplaneta americana
ATTTTGGAACCATATACTATAACAATAACCATGTACCTACTGCTGACTTCAGCGCCACAGGCGGCGGTTGTATCAGAAGCAAGCAGCGGAACTCGTGCGCCGCTGAGAAGCGTGACCTTTGATCTGAACTCAGAAACTTTATCTAAAGTTCACACCTTCAGAGATATAAATCTATTCACCGCCCTCCAAGGGATATACGAAGTACTACTGGGGTGGAACATAGATCGAATACCGACGGTAAAACATTGCTACAGTCTTCCACGGGATTGGAGTAGCTGGTTCTGACTACAGCACCGGTCAAAAGTTAAATACAACACTGAAATATCACACTTGTATTTCACGTAACAAAAGTGCTTAGCGATTATTTTGGAGACCGTGTTTACCTCCCCGTATTTTACGCACTGTAATTTTTCTAGTGATTATTTTTAACTTTGTTTTTGCTCTGTGTATTTCGCGCATCATAACAGTTACAAAATAACAGCAGTTTAAAAAGTGTACTGCAGTTCGCACAAACAACAAACTATAACAAGCTTGATAAGAAGCTTATGTGTAAGATTACAAAGAGGCCATGCGGGTTGCTATGGCAACTAATACTACAAACAAGTGAGAACGGTACAGATGCAGAGACGGTGAGCCATAAGGCATTATATTGAAGATACAGTACATGTTGTTAAACTTTTATGTTTCTCATGAAATGTTTTGTGACGAAACTAAATTTTCTAGATAGATCACATCATTACAAGAGTGTTATCGCAGACGTATGTGTTTTTCTTCCGTTTTATGTCTATATAAACACTAGCCTATAAATATAAATAAATCCTGACATTTATTCGAAAAGAAGCAGAGATGTGTGGCTTTTAATTGCTGACATCTGATTTATATAAAGCTCTTGTTTACAGCCATATAAAGGAAAATTTAAAAGATACCGTACGTAAAGATATGTTACAAAAAGATACGCAGTCGAAATAGAAAATAATTGTGATTAAATGGTTTATGCAGATGATGATGTGATTTTGGCAACCTTTGAGGCAGGTCTAAACATTTTATCGAGTGAGCTAAAGAAATTTTACAGAATTTTACGAATGAAAAATGTACTCCAAAGACATAATATGCGACATTCTGTGGGAAAACCACACAAAGGGATAAATTGAATTGATCAGAAATTTTTTAAGGTTTGATACAAAACTTTAAAGTGTGGGGAAAACTTTTGTGCATGTAACATCAAAAAATAGACATTTGTTAATCATTTATATTTTATTTATGAAAGGAAACCTCAGTAATTTCATTAGTAACTTATGTACAGGGTGATTCCCGAGGACTTACCGTCCCTTACGGAGCTTATTTCCGAAGTAATTCTGAGCAAAAAATGTAATATAAGTATTTGTCCTAACCTCAATATTTTCAGAATTGCCCTAGATCTCACTTTGAACTGTTGAATAGAAGGGACCAATATCTGTTTATTTATTATAAGTACAAAAGAACATAACAACAACCATAAGAAACACGAAATAAGTCATAAATTCATAAAATGCATTAACTTCTGTTTTGGTTTACAACCCCCAACCCGCGCCAGATGTTTCCTGGGATAGCGCTTATCGAAAAGTGAAATCATAGTATATCTTCAAAACCTTATGTGATACGAAGAAAAGAGATGCATTTTCGGATTCAGCGTATACCAAACCATAAGAAACACATTGTTTTAGCCGGAGCAAAATTCTCGTTGTTCAGTGAATTTTGTACAATGTGAATCATGAGCTATTTCCGAAAGCATCTATAGGTTTCGCAAGCTGGGAATACTGACGGAAGGTATGCGAATGAAACACTGCGATAAGGATGAGCGGGCGACAGGAAAGGTCACGAGATAACTTGAATGATATTCAAGGTACTCTTGAATTCAAGTCGGAAGAGAAATGACATCGATAGAATCAGTCTTGCGTTATGATAGTTACATTACGACTTTAGTTTGTTCCATTGCATGTGAATACGTGTTCTTTATCGCACGGTATTATTATTTCATTCGTAAACTTATGTTGCGCGTTTAATTAGCTTCAAATTTTTCTCTTGCTACGTTCTTTATTTCCACAGCGATGTCCTCATTTGTTCATCTTCCTGGAAGAGATGGTACTTACATCGGCCCGTACCTCTCGCCCCCTCGGCGTGCGTCAAAACAGACAGCAATGCCACCATTGATTTTCGGTAATCTTCCTTGCGCGAGCTATACTAGAGATAATGAAGTTCAAGGGCAATTCTCAGAACGTTTATTCCAAACAAACGTCTCCATCGTATACTATACCTCTTTGTTAGATTAAACTTGTATTTATGAAAATTATGGTTCCTTATAATTACCCAGAGCATAAATAATTAAAACGCTAATTATATTTTAATACTATTTTGATTACAATAACATTTATTCTGCATTAATATTCCAAATTTAAATGTAATATTTCGTGTTTCTACAAATATTTTAATAATATCTGTTTGTGTAATCTTTTCATCATTACGCATGTAACACACACACATAGTTATACTTCTATTTCAATTCCATTTTAATTTTCGTTTCATGTAATAACTTCACATCCGCAGGGATTTGCTGCAAATGAAACCCAACATTTCCATTAGCTTCATAGCAACATATGTAGTACGAGAGCCATTTAATTATAAGGATAGTCTTATTTAAGCACATTAAAAGTAACGGAAGTCCGTTTTTATGCCCACTATATTAAATCCAACGAGTGTCCGGAGGTAATTGTAAAATTTTAACACATCTGTCCGACATGTTTAATCTCGAATTCTGCGGAGTATGAAGAATCAGTAATGTAATACCTGCAGCACGATTTTATTTCAATGTATTATACAAACTGCTGTGCCTGATGCAGACTTCATCATTCCATAATTTCAATCTTACTTTATTATGTGAAGAATAAAGAGAAAGTAATATTACACTTGTTATGTTCGTTCTCGATATCTTAGATTTTAGGTCTAAAGAATGTCTATTCAGAATTCGTTCCTTTCTGCAAATAATTTAATTTTCATGGAAGGTTCGCTCATAACAATGAGAAGTTACTTGCACTAGACAATCATAATAATGAGAAGTTACTTGCACTTGACAATCATAATAATGAGAAGTTACTTGCACTTGACAATCATAATAATGAGAAGTTACTTGCACTTGACAGTCATAATAATGAGAAGTTACTTGCACTTGATAATCATAATAATGAGAAGTACTTGCACTTGACAATCAGTTGTAAACCAGTTGTAAACATATAGGCCTACTTTCAATTTGAAAGAATTTGTTTATAAATCCACTGAGTCATAATATATAAGGAATACTTTCTTGAAAAGTAGCTCAATATATCATTATAAATAACTAATGTATTTTCAAATTGTCACCGATTTTAAAAGTGTGATTTTGGTAAACAGAAAAGTAAGTAAATACAATATACAAAGAGATATATGAAGATATTGTTTGAAAAATTATTTTTATACTTCTTAAAAGTGTGCAATTTATAAATAAATACAATTTCTTACCTTTTAGAATTATAAATGAAGAAAGTTCTTTTTGTGCAAAATCCAGAATAAGGAACTTCATTTATTGATTTCGGTATATAATAAATGAGTTCATTATGAATGGCTTTTGAGTGATTATTAAACAACATAACCAATAATAATCCTCACCACGAGAAGGAAAATTAATTATTGCAATAAATATAAAATTGTGTAATTCACTAAAAATTATAGGAGAGCCAAAAGTGGGAAATAGTAATTTTCCGAGAGTCACAATGAATTTCACAGTATTCAAGCTTAGCAAAATGAATCGATTTATTATTATTATTATTATTATTATTATTATTATTATTATTATTATTATTATTATTATTATTTCAATGTAAAGTAACATAATTATACGTATTAGTGATATTTTGAAGTTAAAGGGAGGACTCTGCTACTCATCTACAAAATTATATCAATACGAGTTTTGAATTTGGAAATTTAGATATAAAGTGTCACATACAGCTAGAAAGGCACTCGTTAAAAATCTCCGTATCTTTAAATGGCTTTATATCTACTACGTCGTACGATGCTTTTGTTGTGAATTCGTTTTTATGTACAGTGGAATACATTAATTCCCGTTCAGATATTCCGGATATTTTGAACATTTGCAATTTTTCTGTCCTTGATTGAACATATTTTGGAGACATGTTATCAAAATTTGAATTCAAGCTATTGTGATGTCTATTAAGATAGAAATGTTTATAACCCATTATTATTATATCAAGGGATAATAAGCATATGAGACACGATACTATTTTTTTTTTAAGAAAACGAATAGGTGCCGTTGTTAAACACATGATGCAGGGCAACCAAAGTTTCCTCCGGTTGCACAGTATTACAGAAATTAAAAAAATGATTATCATAAAAAGAATAGTTGGCTTAATAGTATTATTAGTTCGAGAGCCACAAATAAATGTCTTTCAGAGCCGCATGCGGCTCGTGGACCGCGTAATGAGTAACACTGGTATAAAATATAAGGTGAGAATGTGAGAAGATATGTGCCATTTATGATTCGAGTTCTTTGTTAAAAACGTACTATGTTCAATGATCCATATAAGTATAACATGCTTATTAAGTGGTTTGGTAAAGTGAAACTGAATAGATGAAATATTTCAATCGGTAATTGTTAAAACGACGTCAGTCACAATTTTAGTGATATTCAGTTTTTTAAACAATTTTTCAATGTTTATAATTGAACTTATCTTTTATTGTTAAAATGGCTTAATTTTATGTATCCATAATGGATCCACGAACAAATCATTTAATTGAATTTTATTTAAACAACAATTTTTTTTTAATTTCCCTCGAGTTCGGTTTTCATGACTGAAGTTATTTTAACAAAATCGATTAATGTAATGACTTTCGTATGATGCATGACTCCTGCACAATTATAATTGTGTTCATGTAGAAAATTTTAAATTATAATTTTTAAACAATTTAATTAATGTTCACTTTATAAAAGAATATCTTCGGATGGTGAATTTCTGGCTTGATGTGAATAAATAACGATTAAAAATTAGTAAGCACGAAATGTAGTACAGTCACAGGTGCTGTTACCCTAAGCGACGAGAGTTGAGTACCATACTCTGTTCATTTGTTTTTTTTTCCTCGTTATTCAAATTTACATAACTGAGTGCGAAACAGTTTTTTCGCTGTGTGCATTCTGAAATAAACTCCACTCGTCTGTGAGCAGAAAACTCAATTGAGGGCTCACGATAGAAGCTCGTCGATTGGTTTTAAAGCGTAGCATTGACTGACAGCTGCGACATTTCAAGGAATTCATTTCTCTCGCAACTCTGATATTCAACAGTGCTTTTGATCTAGCCATTCTGAAGAGTAGTTATCTATATGTCTACACTGTATTTTCATAGTGTTCAGAACTGATATGTGTCAAAGAGTGTTCCTATTAAAAACTATTGCAATTCGGATGTCGTTTACAATATATAATAGAAACTGGTAATATTGGAACATGTATTAATATTAATCAATCATTGTAATAAACTAGAGAATATTATAGGCTATTAAATAACTCGTGAAAATCTTGTCACACTAAAACTTACTTTGGTGCACGTTCAGAAATAGTACGGATTTTAGACTTTAGATCTATTAATACTAGTTTACAGTATGTTTTCATCTTCTATTTAACAACACCGTATCAGCTGCGAGTATGTAGCGTCGGTTAAATAATTATAGTGTAGTTCCATTATAATATAGAAACACAAAAGTTAATGTACACAACAAAAATTACATACTTACTTACTTTCTTACAAATGGCTTTTAAGGAACCCGAAGGTTCATTGCCGCCCTCATATAAGCCCGCCATCGGTCCCTATGCTGAGCAAGATTAATCCAGTCCCTACCATCATATTGTACCTCCCTCAAATCAATTTTAATATTATCCTCCCATCTACGTCTCGGACTCCCCAAAGGTCTATTTCCCTCCGGTCTTCCAACTAACACTCTATATGCATTTCTGGATTCGCCCATACGTGCTACATGCTCTGCCCCTCAAACGTCTGGATTTAATGTTCCTAATTATGTTAGGTGAAAAATACAATGCCTGCAGTTCTGAGTTGCGTAACTTTCTCCATTCTCCTGTACCTTCATCCCTCTTAGCCCCAAATATTTTCCTAAGCACCTTATTCTCAAACACCATTAATCTCTGTTCCTCTCTCAAAGTGAGAGTCCAAGTTTCACAACCATACAGAACAACCAGTAATATATCTGTTTTATAAATTCTAACTTTCAGATTTTTTGACAACGGACTAGATGACAAAAGCTTCTCAAACACAAATTACATATACACATATGTACAGGGTGATTCACGAGGATTTACCGCCACTTACGGAGCTTATTTTCGAAGACATTCTGAACAAATAATGTCATATAGACATGTGTCCTAATCTCAACATTTTCAGAGTTATACTAATTTGAGATTGTTAGTAAAATAGCTTTTTATTTAGTTTTAAGTGTAAAAGAATATTACAAATAGAGAATGAAGTATTCAGAAGTATCATTTCTTTAATTGGCTATTGTTCTGAAGGTAAAAATGTGTTGTTAATTGTTTTGTACAAATTTTGTTTTTCAATTTTTAATTAAAAGTGCATCATTTTTACGCACTTACCATAACAACTGTTACAAATCAAACGACTTTAGAAACTTAATTCTTTACAGCTTAATTATGCATCCTAATATACAGTCTTAAAAAATTACAAAAGTGGAGTGATTTGTAACAATTGTTGTGATAACTGAGTAAGAAAAATGTAATTTTGTAGTTAAAAATTGAAAAAAAAAAAGGACAGAAAAAGAAACTGTACAAAGCAACTATGAATTCACAACACATTTTTAGTTTTAGAATACTAGCTAAGTGAAGAAATAATATTTCTGGATAGTTCATTCTTTATCTGTAATATTCTTTTACCCTTAAAACTAAAGAATAATGGTATTTTACAAACAATTTCAAATTAGTGTAACTGAAAATATTGAGATTACAACACCTTGTTAGAACATTTTTTTTTTCAGAATGTCTTCAGTAAATATATATATATATATATATATATATATATATATATATATATATATATATATATATATATACAAAACAAAAAATTGGAACATGAAAAATAAACTTTATACATAATATCAATTTAAGTATCATTGATAAGTAGATGTTTAATTTTGTTACAGAAATTAAAAAACAGAAATTGTTGAAAATTCAGGGCGTATTTTAATTATGATAACATTCTGATGACGATGAAAATCATCACCATTTAAACAATGATGATTGTGACTGTAATTACGAAGAAGATTTTTATCATGTGAGTATGGAGAAGAATGTTTATGAAAGAGGAATATTCCACGACCACTCGCCTGAACACCACATATGACTTTACAAATGTCACAGAATCGAAAGGTGAAGCCTCCATATGACGTTGAGTTACAGCTGGTAATCTCCAGACTATACAGACTCAAAGAGTTGCTTTGTAAAGCTGACCCTGACCTGTTCTGAGTGTTGCATAATATCGTCCCCCTCGCTTTATGGCGGGATTATTGAATTTTACGATCACATTAAATTCACTTTCAGCCTCGGTTATCGATTCAAAGTGATTACTGAGCGATTCATGCAGGATTTTCTGGCTCAGTTCCTACCACGTGAACTTGCTGAAAGTTTATAAAGCCTTTAAGTCTGTCATATTTTCCTATGTTACATATGAACCCGGGTTTGAACTTCTGAAAATTCTGATTGAAAACGAGTAACTAGGTTGGTCTTTCTCTGAGGACATCGTCTGTGATAAAGAAAGCGAACTCATTTATTTTTTGGTAAAGCACTTACTATAACTAAAATAGCAATAAATAAATTTATAACATATTCTGTTTGAGATAATGTAGAATCAATATACGAGTATTTAATAGGAACTAGCTTAATTCTTTTGAAAATTCCTTGCATAGCCTATAATGGGTGTATCAAAATGTACGATATTAAATGCTTAGTGCAATTTTGGTAATGAAATTCACAGGAAAAAACTACAAGCTTTAAAACAGAAGAAAATTATTAGAACTACTATATTTTTGCGAGAATGAATACATTAATTTTGCAAAACATCTTTAATCTGGGCATTAAATAGAATTCCGAAGGCCGTCAGAAGATTCCTTCTACTATACCACATTTAAATATGAACAAATGAAAGCAGGTCTACAACATACTAAAACAGTAATTTTTGGATAGTTGAAAGGCCTTCCTGAAGTAGCTCGATCTGATAAATTTAATTAATTCTCCTTCCAATTTAAGTAACAAAATTGGTAGTGTCCAAGGCCCCTATATAGTACAGTAGCGGCAAAAAAGCCGGACCGACCCTTGTAGTTGATTTCAGAGCCTTGTGCACTCCAGAGAACGATAGACTGGTAACTAAGACTTTCGTGGTTCGAATCCTGCCTGGGAAGGAAACTATGTTTTTTCCCTTATTCAAATTTATTCCCAATACTTTTCGATTGCTGGTAAAATTCATGTTCTGGGAATAATAAGTTAATTATGTAGTAAAATATCGCTGCAATCCAAAAGTATTGGGAATAAATTTGAATAAGTAATAAACAACGTTTCCTTCCCAGGCAGGATTCGAACCACGAAAGTCTTAGTTACCAGTCTTTCGTGCTCTGGAATGAACAAGGTTCTGAAATCAGCTACAAGGGTCAGTCCGTTCTTTTTTTTGCTACTACTGTACATTCGCTTATATATAATTATATTATACATTGATACATAGAGTAAGGGAGGGTATTGTCGGATACCATTTTGATGGTTCAAAATGAAGGTAATTGAAAAAAGTTAGAACTGGAATTACTTAGTATTATAATAATGTACATAATATGTATTTGCTGTATAACTTGCAAAGACAAAACAGAAATAATATCATCACTGACAGAATGGGAAGCTAATGTCGGATACATTATACATTATTATGTAAGAGGTATGATAATGCATTTAAAATAATATATTGCATATCAGAAACTATTACAATAGTGTTCTGTTAGCCAACTGATATGCAAGCCTTTTAACATCATTTCTGGTTCATCCAAAATATTTTCTCTCCATCATTAACACATAGTCAACTAGCTTCTCTTCAAGTGAAGCTGGGAGTATTGGTTTTCGTCCAAGTTTCGATTTAACGGCTTTGGTGGGCTCATAGTTGGACCGTACATAATCAAATAATGTTGATCGAGGTACACTGAATCTTTTGGAAGCAGCAAGATAGCACATTCTTTTCTCCCGTATTGCGACAATGGCATTTACCATATCTTCAGACTTCCATTTTTTTTAGACTAAATCTCTTTCTCCTTTTACTTTAGGCATCTAAAAATATCAGAAGAAGAAACAATTCGTTACTTCATAATATTCGATTAATTAGAAAATTAATTACTTACATTAATTAAAAATACCCATGAGTAAAAATGTAGTGGTTTGTTATAGAAAACATGTAAATGGGTTTAAGGCAGCTTTTATATAGCGAGCAGCATTGAAAGACAGCCGACAATGCCCTCTGCTAGTATCCGACATTGCCCTCGGCTAGTATCCGACATTGCCCTCAGCTAGTATCCGACATTGCCCTCAGCTAGTATCAGACATTGGCCGACTCTTCACAAACAGTAAAACAAGCCAGCTGCATGAAACATGTTGTCGATAGCATTTCTGCAATTAGAGAATTAAGAAGCCTTATCTATGGTATATCAAACAGTGCATACCATGTTGTGTAAATATAAGAATAACTTGTTACTTACCCTCAAAAAGTTTTTTTTTTTTTTTTTTTTTTTTTTTTTTTTTTCAGAAACGTTGAAAACACGCTATTCACACACAGTGAAGCACTCAACAGTAATGGCTATTCATGCAGATGTTCGTCTACTTGTAGAGAACGTAATGCATTATTTTCACATCAGATTGCAACATTCGATGGAAAAGAAATATGTTATCCGAGATTATCCGACATTACCAGACCTATCCGACAATTCCCTCCCTTACTCTACATATTAACGATCTTAGTGATAAAAGCACTTATATCGACGTTTAACTGCCTTGCACTTATAAGTAAATAGCTCGTTTATATATGTGTGTAAATTCCTTACTAATAATCACTACATACGTCGTGTATAACAGTAAAACTATTACACAGTTACGTCATAGTTTCGTCACTATTTTCTTAAGAAAGGTAACAGAATATCTGAGATTCTTTATTGCATCCGATATTATGCGCTAGTGCGCTGCACTAAGTATCGATAGTACAACTGGGTATGATCGATTACCACGCTATATTTTGATCAAAGAGTATAGCTGCAGCAATATTATTCTAATTTTTCTGTGCTCTTTGATTTGTTGTTCTGTGATTAAAATACAGCCATTATCATAAAATGGCAATCGATACGAACAGCTGTTAGAGAGGTGGCATTGTTTTACAACGCTTAAACACGGGGTTTCGTGTGTATAACTACTGCAAAGCCATTCCCCACTTATAGTCACAGACTGCTTATACATCCATCGCTTATACATGGTTTATTAGTAATGTGTAATTAGTAAGACCATATGTATATAATAGAATCTCACTTTGAACTTTAAAATACCCCTGCATATAATGTATGTATTAAAATGTTCAATACTAAATGCTTAGCGTAGTTTTGCAAATTAATTTCACAGTAAAACTCTATAATCTGTAAAAGTTGATAAAAAACTTAATTCATATTATATTATGTTTTATTTTTATAATTATGACATAATGTTTCAATCGAAATCGAAATACTCTTAAAAAGTACGATGAAATTGTTCAAATTTGTGTCTTTGTGAGTTGTTTAAGATCTTACGATAGGCCTATGTAATTTGCATGCACTTCATATAGTAGGTGCGCAGAAATGAACACACAGTTTTATCGAAAACGGAATTTTAATATCAATTAACAAAAATATTGTACATTTGGGCTATTCCACCTCAAATCGACCGAAATATAGAGAAAATTGAACTTGCAATTTTTAAATAAAATGAAACTTTTTCTGTCCTTAGATAACTATAATACAATGCTTTGTGCAAAGTTTGAGGCATCAGAACTTCATAGTGTTTAAATTTAAAATATTTTAATTTATCGTATTTTCATAAAATTAGCAAATTTAAACTGTTGTGGCTCCGAAACCCTTTCACCTAGTGATAAAAATCATGGTTTATTTTGATGCTGAAAAGTTAAAGTTTATATTGACATGTAAACAGTTTTTCTTACTTTTTATGGAAATGGAGAAATTTAGATTTTTCTTAATTAAGATACCTTTGCCCACGAAAAAATATTTTTAAAATATATGGTTAGATTCCGCATTGAAAGTACAAATAAATATGTATTTTTTATTGGTGCAACGTTAATAAGAAAGTATTGAAAAATCAAATAAAAAAATAAATAGTACGCGCGTGAACTAACCAGCCAACTGTAGGTAGTCAGGACAAGCAAGGCCAGGAGACAAACACGTGATGTGTCGTCTAGCAGTCATGGCTGGGCTAGCTTTATGACAGGTTTTCATAAACACAGGAGTAAAATTACGCCCAACGCTCGCTTATCTTCAGGTCTCGGCCAGTTCGTGCGGTACTGCGCCGTTCAAGTCTAGGCGAGTGAAAATAATCTATTTAATACCCTCGAAACGTATTTCCGTACCACTAAGCAAACAATGCCGAATCTCTCTCAATAATGCAAGGTTCTTTCTCTATATTTTTTTACATTTTTACAAATGAGCAAAAAGCCTAAAAGTAAGTAAAATCAGATTAAATGTCTCTCTGTATACAATAAAAATAAGGATTACTTCTTATCATAACCTAACAAATGTCAGCTTCAAAATGAGCTCTCGTTCAATGTTCTCCAGTAAATGGTTCCAGAATTCTGAGCGCTGAAAGAGGCTTGTTTTTCTAAAATACGCTAAATTTGTCGCTCAACAACACGAAAACCGTTTGACTTTCGATAGCATATTTTTGCAAATGCACTCTCCTCAGCACCTTGTATAAATAGGGAAAAAATTAGAGTATAAAAAAATGCGAGGTTTTTTACTGATCGATTTCATTTGGAATAGCCCATTTATTTATAATATGCAACATCCACTAATGTTGCAAACGTAAACGCCTTGGTTTCATTTGAGAACGTAGTTTATTTATTAAGCGTTTATAAAATTGGAATACCTTAATATTAAAAGTACAGTTATCATATTTCTTTTTAGTAGCACTACTCAATTACTGTTTTTGGGAGGCAGGGTGGTGGTATTTGCCCACTAAATGACGTCACTGCTTCCAACTGAGTTGGTACATGGCATTACATTGACAAACGACGCGATGGTCCTATAAAGCATGCAATCCTACAACAGTGACTTGTTTTATACATTGATTGTAACACAACCAGCAAATTTGCTTATAGGCTTAATATAAATACTAAAAAGCAACACATTAACAATTTCCTTTACTCCAATACTTATTCTAATGTCTCGCACCCCGGTCTGCCTAGTTTGGGAGCAAATGGAGTGGACGCGAGAACAGCGAAGTACGGAGTTGGCGCGTAACTTTCACAAGACACGCTTCCAGTCGCCCGAACATCGTGTATAAGAGAGTGTGTGATTGTCGGAGCGAACTGCGAGACTCTTTCGATAATCGATATATGGAAAGTCGCAGTTCGTATAACGAGTTGTATTTCTGTTGAATTAGATTCAGTTCGGTGAATGTTATTTTTTTATACTGGGATCCATAAATATGGAAATGCAAACTCTTCGCCTTGTGTATATCGGGAATTACAAACGTTCCCCACATTTTCTGTATCTCTTTCATACAAAAAAGAATACTATAAAATTCGATTTATACCGATGGACAGGTTGTGGAACGCTGGGACCGTTAACTACAGGCTGAACAAAACATAACGTTTCCATTGCTGCATAAATGCAGTTCTTCAAAAGTCTTATTCCTTTACTAGCCGTACCCGTGCGCTCCGCTGCACCTATTAGAAATAAATATAAAGTAATTACGTAATTAAAATAGGACGTTTGATCCAGGGAACATTCGTGTTTGTTAGAAGGATAAATCGTTTAATATGTTACTTAATTGAAATTGTATTTAAATAATTAAATGACGATCATTTTGGTCCAGAGACCACTCATTTGGTGCAATGACAATTCCTTTAACATGTTTCTTATTTGTTATTACACGCAACTATAGTTTAATGAAGATTGACATATCATTTAGTTTTATTGTGTATACTTTATATTACTTGCTATATGGTTCCATTGAATTATGATAATAACTTAATTTTCACCCTTGTTTTCTACGTCTTCAGTAAATGGCGCTTGGCCCATTATGGTTCTGAAACCTTCAAATAACTTAAATAGTGATACAGCATAAACAGTGATATGTAATTATATTTCTTTCTTTCGAAAATATAAGAATTCACGATCTCCTATGTACCATTGCCATGGAATGAATAAATGTGTTTTTTCTTCCTACTCAATAATTTTATATTTTGCACATGGGGATTACTGCAGGAACAACAACGCTACAATCTGAGGCGGCGGTGAAAACGTATTGTATTATTATTTTAAAAGTCTATCAGACCTACCAAATTTTGCATAGAATAAAACTTATCGGAAATCATTTTTAAAGAAACTTTTGTTATGTAACATTTTTCACAAAACAACAATAATAAGCGAGATATTTCGATTTAATTCAGGCCTCGTTAAATGAAGTATTTTGAATGCCATATAGCCTAAAATCTAAATTACAACGAACGTAACTTATATTTCAATTTTCATCGAAATCCGTTCAGCCATTATCGCGTGAAAAGGTAACAGACAGACAGACAGACATACAAACAAAAATTTCAAAAAAGCGATTTTCAGTCTCAGGATGAATAATTATACATGTTAACACCAATTATTTTTGGAAAAGAGAAAATTGCCAGAAAATTTTCGGCTACATATTTATTATTATATTATATTATATTATATTATATAAAAAGTGCGTTGATAACGGATGTACTCCGATAAGAAGATTTTTAATTTGTTGTGGGGGCTCTTGAATCTCAGAAGCAACAACCTTTACAACATCGCAACATAATCTGCTTGGCTCATTACCCAATTTTTTTTTGCATTGCATTTATTACATATATAGTCTATTTTATGTATTTTAACACGATTCAATTGAGATTAGTTAAAATTTGAATTATAAAATAATGGATTGCTAAGCTAACGTACTATTACTGCATACTAAATACACTCTCGTTGTTCATTAATTCTCTGAGATTAAAATGAGTGTGTACATAAATACTATTTTAAGAAATACAGAAAACGAATGTACAAAAAGGCCTATCAAATTTTCTGTGCATAGGAATAGTTTAATAGCTTTCGATTGTTGCTGCCCAAGGCCCCTTTTTCGATTGTTGTTGCCCAAGGCCCCTTATAGACGAAGTCATTTGTTATTTCATTGCACCGTCTTAGATGGCGTTATTTTAATTTTAAAACTCATTTATCTCATTAAATATCAGTCCTATCAAAATTTTGTAAAGAATGAAACTTATCGGAAATCATTTTTAAAGAAACGTTTGTTATGTAACATTGTTCACAAAAATCAATAATCAGCGAGATATTTCGATTTATTTAATTCAGGCCTCCTTATAACCCCCCTTTTAAATAAAGAATTTTGAACGCCATATAGCCTAAAATCTAAGTTACAACGAACTTAATTTAAATTCCAATTTTCGTATAAATCGGTTCAGCCATTATCGCGTGAAAAGGTAACAAACATACAGACAGACATACAAACAAAAATTTCAAAAAAGCGATTTTCGGTTTCAGGGTGGTTAGTTATATATGTTAGGACCAATTATTTTTGGAAAATCGAAAATTACCAGAAAAATTTCGGCTACAGATTTACTATTAGTATAGATTATTTGTAGAAGTTGTTATATAAATTAATTACAATTTGTTTACTACTGTTGATCGTGCATGGCGTATCTCAGGCATCAGTGGCGGTGCGTCAATAAGAGAACAAGAGCACGTGAATATCCAATGCACGACTAGTTTTATTATTTCATACCGTATTGATGTAGTGGGGATGTATAATATCAGAATCGAGTATTTTAAACTTCCCGCATCTTACATAAACTTCTTATGTAACTTGGCAACATGCGTTCACGTACAAGCCGTGCTCTTTTCAAGAAAGTTACAGGAATTTCACGCATGTGCGGAAGAAAATTGTCTTTCGCTGGGCGCTTATGACTCGTCAAGAGCACAAAGCGTTAGGTGAACAGCGAATCTATCCTACAGATGTCAGGTGCATCGATACCTATCGTTCACGTGCTATATCTCGAGGAGGAAATTTAATAGTCTGTATTTTAGCCTGTAGGTGTCAGCATTTTTCACTGTCGGAACGTTTACTTTGTGTGGATATGTGTACAGTGATGCTACGAGAGTGTAGTTTGTGAATTACTGTACTTTAGTGTTAGCATAATACCATAGTTTGGCCATGGATAAAATATATAATATATTTATTCATGGTTTGGCTTTCAAACACGTGCTGGCTAATTGTGATAGTGGTATGAATTTAAATATTTGTACGGTGGTGTACTCGTATGTTATTTAATAATAATATTTACTGGCATGTATTTATGCACTCAATCTATGCGAATGGGATTACAGTACTGGTATAGGCTATAGTGTATCAGTGTGTTGTGAACCAAATGTATTACTGAACACACGCTTTTGTAAATAACGGCACTGTGGTATGTATTAATTTTTAACAAAAGTAAACAATGCACTCTGTTGAATCAATTTTGAACAGTAAAGAACAAGGTAAACTGATTTTACAAGAAAAAATTTGGAAATAAAAAGACTGGTTTTATTATTATTATTATTATTATTATTATTATTATTATTATTATTATTATTATTATTATTATTATATGTTTTGAATTTATATACGGTTTTTCGGTATGTTAGGAGAAAATCCACAAACGATTAGGGAAAATACGGAAATTTTACTTGAAGCAATTCAGTAATTCAGTAAATACAAAAAAATTCTGTGTTCTTAACTTCTATGATAAAATGTCTAACTTTCATTAATCAGGTAATCTTGTCGTACTTTAATTTTTATTGTAATTGTAATTGTAAATTTAATGTTGATTGTAATTTTACTGTTCATATTATAGTTGTAATCCCCTGGTAGAGGGGCAGAGAAGGCCTGACGGCCTTATCTCTCCCAGGTTAAATAAATAAATACTAATACTAATACTAATACTAAAGAGATAGATTTGGAAGTAAATCCCGAAAAGACAAAGTATATGATTATGTCTCGTGACGAGAATATTGTACGAAATGGAAATATAAAAATTGGAAATTTATCTTTTGAAGAGGTGGAGAAATTCAAATACCTGGGAGCAACAGTAATAAATATAAATGATACTCGGGAGGAAATTAAACACAGAATAAATATGGGAAATGCCTGTTATTATTCGGTTGCGAAGCTTTTATCATCCAGTCTTCTGTCAAAAATCTGAAAGTCAGAATTTATAAAACAGTTATATTACCGGTTATTCTTTATGGGTGTGAAACTTAGACTCTCACTTTGAGAGAGGGACATAGGTTAAGGGTGTTTGAGAATAAGTGCTTGGAAAAATATTTGGGGCTAAGAGGGATGAAGTTAGAGGAGAATGGAGATAGTTACACAACACAGAACTGCACGCATTGTATTCTTCACCTGACATAATTAGGAACATTAAATCGAGACGTTTGAGATGGGCAGGGCATGTAGCAGGTATGGGCGAATCCAGAAATGCATATAGAGTGTTAGTTGGGAAGCCGGAGGGAAAAATACCTTTGGGGAGGCCGAGACGTAGGTGGGAAGATAATATTAAAATTGATTTGAGGGAGGTGGGATATGACGATAGAGACTGAATTAATTGTGCTCGGGACAGGGACCGATGGCGGCAATGAACCTCCGGGTTCCTTAAAAGCCAGTAAGTAAGTAAATAATTAAGTATACGGTTTTTCGATAGTGAAACATTGGAATCATGACATTTCATATTAGGCTAAAAGTACGATTTTAAATTCTCTTCGGTTTTGGAACACAAAATTGTGAACACACGTAACATTTTATCACGAGCCGCCAATGCTTATAATATAAATTGTCTCATTTGTATGATTGTGATTTTTCCTACAACCTCTTATTCCTTTCTTACTATAAAGCTTTCTACATCCCTGCCTGAACCACAGTCTGGTATATACAGTCACGAAGCTTTAGTTTATGAGGGTACTAGCAACAATAGACTGTGCAGGTACTATTTCGCATTGTCTGTAATGAGGCGATAGCAGCGATCCTAGTGGTTAGCAATTGTCTGTGGATGCATATTTACTACGTATTGAGCTTCGTGATTGTATATAGTAGACTGTGGTTATACAGCATATTATGTCGACTTTCACAGAAGAGCACACGGCATATCGACTGCCATCAAAATCATAGCTTGCCGTGCTGATTTCGTGACACCACTGCCGTACATTGTTTAAATTTCATTAAATCAGGTCCTATTTTTTAAGTATTAGATTACAAAGGCCTTAAACTTAGTGAGGTTGGTAGTTGCATTGTGTGGGGAAAGTGTTACATTGGGACTTGTATTTGTATCCGGGAAGCAGACAATGCAGCCCGACTACATTCCCGTCTATTCAGCGCGTCTGTAATGATGTTGGAGCTGTAATTGCGTGTTGAGGCAGAACGACGTCACGGCCCTCTGAAGCTCCGACTTGGATCGTCTTTTGTTTAGCCGCTGGAAGGAAGCAGCTTCATCAAGACATGATAGACACGCGGCTCAGGATTAACAACTGAAACCTAAGAAGCGTCGTCGTCTCTTTCAAACAGCTTCTATTTCCTCGTTATTTCCTTCGTTTTTATTTTTCATTTTGTTCTTTACATATATCCTTCATCCCTTACCTTCCCACACTTTTTCTTTCTTTCTTTATTCATACACTTAAACAAATATACATATATACTCTATTAAAGTATTACAACAAAAATAATAACTATTATGACCATGGTTACAGTACAAGAAGACACATTATATAATAATAATAATAATAATAATAATAATAATAATAATAATAATAATATTAATGATAATAATAATAATCATAATAATAATCATTCATTTATTTAATCTGGCAGAGCTAAGGCCAGTAGACCTTCTCTTCCGCCCAGCCAGACTCTAATTCTAATTGAATACAATTGGTTACATAGTTATTACATTAATATCTAGACCATGAAACAACACGAAAGTAAATAATGAAAGTTGGATAAGAAATGTTAGTGTGAAAATAATAAACATTGATAAGAAATAATAATAATAATAATAATAATAATAATAATAATAATAATAATAATTTATTTATTTATTTATTTAATCTGGCAGAGCTAAGGCCAGTAGGCCTTCTCTTCCGTCCAGCCAGACTCTAATTCTAATTGAATACAATTGCTTACATAGTTATTACATTAATATCTAGACCATAAAACAACATTAAAGTAAATAATGAAAGTTGGATAAGTAATGCTAGTGTGACAATAATAAACATTGGTAAGAAATAATAATAATAAATATAATAATAATAATAATAATAATAATAATAATAGTAATAATAATAGTAAAAATAATAGTAATAATAATAATAATGAGATAATTTAGATATTTATCTGTGATATATATATATATATATATATATATATATATATATTGGGTGTTCATTTCAGTGTCATGACGTCACTGTTGTGAGTCAGCGATTTGAAGCGAGTTTCAGCTTTTATGTCAGAGAAGTTGCCTATTAATCAAGGCGTTGAATCTGAACTTGAGAACGTGTATGGTATAACTTGAACGTCGTAGCAACAGATGGCGATCTGTAAAGTCTGTGTGCTACCATAATCTCTTTCGAATTGTGTTTTGCGCGGGCATATCGTATTTGTTATCATCGGTTGCGTATGGCAACATTCCACAATACAAATCAAATGCTCTGCGTCCATGTTGACCCTCGAAGTTAATGTCAACATATACGTAAGTAATCGTCTTAACCCTCTCCCCATATCCCGACAGTAAGAAAAAAAAACTCACCTCAGTACGTGTTTCCAAACAGTTCACATTCTTGCCACTACAGGCGTTACCGTACGTATCGGTAAATACTCTTCAGAATGAACGCCGTACTTGGTAGGCAACTTCTCTGGCACATAGGTAATACGCCTCTGCGGAAGTGTAGGAAGATTGAATTCTCTAGGCTCATCGGCTAGCCACATGACAGCATACAGCGAGCCATGACACACTTTTAACTGAACACGCAGTATATATATATATATATATATATATATATATATATATATATATATATATATATACAGAGTGTTTCAAAGATACGGGGCATAATTTCAGGTATGTATTTCCCACATGTAGACAATCAAAATAGTTCATTACAACATGTGTCCGGAAATGCTTCATTTCCGAGTTATGGCCTTCACAACATTGAAATTCACCGGAACGTTTTTCTTTCCGCAGGTCGTTGTCATTACAGAAGATGTTCAAAATGTCCACCTCCTGCTTGAATACAGACCTCACATGGATGTCTCATTGACCTGCGAACACGATCCCAAACTCCAGGAGTATTGCGTATGTCCTCAGAACATGCCACAATTCGATTGAGAAGGGATTCCTGATTTGGAGAGGAATAAACCAATGATTTTAAATGGCCCCACGAGTAGAAATCGAGAGGGTTCAGATCAGGTGAGCGTGGAGGCCAAGCAATTGAGCCACCTCTACCTACCCCTCGATCAGGAAATCTTCGATCCAAGTACCGGTGATCCGTACGACTGAAGCGTGCAGGAGCGCCATCATGCAAGAAGAGAATGTGTTGACGATTGATCAGTGGAGTTTCTTCTAAAACATGAGGTATGGTGTTTTCCAGGAAGTTTGTGTACGCCTGCCCCGTAAGTCTGTTTACAAGTACATGGGGTCCAACTAATCGATCACCAATGATACCGGCCCACATGTTGAGGGAGAACCGCACCTGGTGATGAGATGGAACAGTTGCACGTGGGTTTTCATACGCCCATACATGCTGATTGTGGAAATTTGTTATGCCATCTCGTGTGAACTGTGCTTCATCTGTAAATAATACTAAGGCAGGAAAGTTCGGATTTACACCACACTGCTGCAAGAACCACTGACAGAACCTAACTCGTGCAGGGTAATCTGCTGGTGACAGGGCCTGTACACGTTGCAAATGATAACGATACAATTGATACTCTTTCAACAGTCTCCAGACAGTCGTATGAGGAACATTGACTTGCAACGCTACCCTTCGTGTGCTGATAGAAGGAGTCATGTTCACAGCCTCCAGAATCTCCTCCTGTACTTCTGGAGTTGTAGATCTTGGTCGTCCCCTTCCCAAACCAGGAGAGTTAAATTTTCTATACTCGCATAGACGGTAATGGAGACGTACAAATGTCTTCCAATCTGGACATTGTCGTTGTGGTTACCTCTCCCGGTACAAACGACGAGCCAGCGCAGCATTGCCGTCCGCCTTACCGTACATGAAGTGTATCTCTGCCAGCTCTTGATTTGAATACATGTCGCACAGTCTAACGCCTACACAACACTGAATGTAACCTTCGCCTCGGAATGAACTGTCAGAGTGCCCTCTTAATGTCTCCTTTGACGGCAACGACCTGCGGAAAGAAAAACGTTCCGGTGAGTTTCAATGTTGTGAAGGCCATAACTCGGAAATAAAGCATTTCCGGACACATGTTGTAATCAACTATTTTGAATGTCTACATGTGGGAAATACATACCTGAAATTATGCCCCGTATTTTTTAAACGCCCTATATATATAACCATTAAACATTGAGAAACCTGAAACAGCTATTATTGTTAACAAAAATTGTTAGAAAAATATTTCGTTAGCCTATTCTTAAATTGGCTTGATGTCTGCCAGTCCCTGACATTACTCGGTAGGGAATTCCAAAGCCGAGGAACAGCCACAGTGAAAGAAGATGAGTATGAGGATGTTCGGTGGGAGGGAATGGATAATATTGAGGAGTGTTGTTATCGTGTGTCTAGGTTATGATGGGTGAATAAATTTTGAAAACTAGACGCAAGATAGACAGGAGTGGAGAAATGCAATATGTGAAAGAGAAGGGAAAGACAGTGGATTTTCCTACGATCTTCTAGACGGAGCCAGGACAACATTTCGAGGGATGGTGTTACGTGATCAGCCCGGCGAATATACTATATCCTTTGTTTGAACACAAATGCAATTCTTAAGGAATATCTCAAATTTTGGCCCGAGATTGTATAATAACTTCATTAAAAAGATTCAAATTAATTTTAAATAATTTATTATTGTAAGATCCAATCATACGTTGCCGTGCTGATTTAATTATAAATATCTTCCATATGCTTGATTTTCGGTTACTATACGTGTTACCAGTATATGTAATACCAAATGCTCTACCAGTGACACATTCGATTCTAACCCTCAGCTATCTCAAAAACCGCCATTTTGGATGCAACTTTGGAATTTTAAATTGAACGCGGGCCATGGAGGTACTCAAAATCATGTGAAATTTTCTGAAAAAAAAAAACAATGGTGCAATCTGTTTTGAGATATCTATACTCGTTTTCAAGTTATTTAAGATAACTGTCATAATGACACAAACATTAGTTACTGCATCTATAAATATTTTGTAACATGGTACTAAGGAGGCTTTGGAAAATATATTTTTATGCACGACCATGCCGAAATGTAGTAATTATACACCTGGCAACAGCCCTTTAATGGACTTTATTAAAGTACACCTATTCATTAAAGTTCAGTTCTTCAACCAATCAGAATACGCCATTGTAGCAATATGAAAGCGCAAGTATCGATTATTCTCGGATATGCAATCGAAAGACAACTAGCGAAACGTCACGGAGGCTGGAAATCCAATTCTGTCGCAGAAGGTTATGTTCTGTTACTATAATAATTAGCGTTAATTATAGGTAATATTCAAATAAATTCAATTTGTAATCTCGTTTTTCAATTTCTAAATCAATTTAAATGTTATATCAAGATTAATATTCGTTTTACTCTTCAGATTATATCAAGGTCGTCGACTTTGTTTCTCGGAAAAAATCAATACTTTCGCGTCTGCGCACATATCACAATTTACAAGATGTTGCACAAGGTCAGTTCCGCTCCCCAGTCAGATAATAACATGAATACTTAGAATAATTTCAAGTTAGAAATATGGTCGAGCATAAAAAGTCGTATGAAACTTGCCTATAATGGTAATTAAGACGCTCGTATGAAAATTATAAAACTCGCTTGCGCTCTTTTCATAAACATACTCACGTCTTAATTACTACCATTATAGGCTCGTTGCATGATGTACTATTATGCAATTATGTTAATTAACTTTAGGCCTACCTGCTTTACTGTTTGGTTAACCTGTGACTGGTAGAGCATTTGGTCTTATAAATACTGGTAACACCTATAGTAATCGAAAATCAAGCCTATGGAAGATATTTATATGGTTCCAGACTTTTAATTCATCCTGTATAGTCAGATTATCAAATGAATTTAAAAATTCTTTTTTTATGTGTAGGGAAATGGAAGCATGCTTTAAAACCTGTAAGTGACGAAATTATAGAGATATGATATCCTGTACCATTATAAAAGTTTCCATAATTTCCTTCATCCTGTCAATTTCTCAGCACAAAGCGCTCGCAAAAGAGTTTCAAGTATTCTTAGAAGGTCTCTCTCTCATCGGAAGCATTTCTATGGGATCCCATTCTCTTGCTTTTGGATTTTGTTGCGATGCGCTCTCGACTTTCAATTATTATTATTCTTTCCTCGCATGCTCATTTGTATACGATCTCTGATTGATACTCGTAACAAGGGACAAAGAACGTCGTCTTTAGAACTTCAATTCATGCTCAACGTTCAATATTGTGCTTTATATAGGCCACATGGAACCTTCCGCTGTTGCTAGAAAGTAGCTTACATTGAATTTCTGATCTTTATATAGTACAATATAATTATGAACATTAATTTGTATTATAAATTTCAATTATACTATAACTAAAATAATTCCTTTCATGTCATAAATAATCCTTAATTGCTTACATTAATTTTCCTGATTTCTTTCTTGTTTTTTGCCATATCTTCCTCTCTAATACGTTTTATTCTTTCTTTCCTTATAGAGGTGGTTTCAGGAATATTCTGACAAACCTGGGGGGCGTCCTCCTCACACCAAGACAAGAAAAAAATTCATATAAACGTAAGTCCGAAAATCCTTAGTTTTCTTTAGTTATTAATAAAGAACATAATGAAACATCTGTTAGATACTGTCAGCTGGTAGCAAGTGTTGCAACTGTAATCTATTCAGAAACTCATAACAATGAAAGTTTATGTTCAACACGTTTCGGGGTTCAATCCAATAACCTAACTTAAGTTTGTAACCGATAATATTCATTTTGTTAGATAATCGAACGATGTTATCGATACAAGTCTGCTGATGCACCCATTGTTTCCAAGATGGCTATATGTTGCCAAGGAGCGCATGCGTGTGTGGGAGCAAGTGGAGAACATTTTGAACATTTGTCATGAATTTCTGAATTCATTAAAGTTGCAACATTTGCTACCGAGCTGAGAATATCTAACATGTTTCATTATGTTCTTTCATTAATAACTAAAAAGTTAAGGATTTTCGGACATATGTTTATATGAACGTTCTTTCTTGTTTTGGTGTGAGGAACATGACACCAAGGTTTGTCAAAGTATTTCTGAAACATCCTGTATTTGGATTTTTTTTTTACATTCTTAAACATTTATTTTCCTTACATGTTGTTTTTATTTCTCCTTTTCCTACTTTTCTTTATTTTTTATCCTACAATCATATTATCTTTCTTATTCTCTAACATGTGTTATTTCAAATTTCTTTTTGAGTTTGTCTCTCAGCGCTCCTTTTTCCTCTATGTTCCGACTGTCTGTTTTCTTTCTCTTATTTGTCAGTTATACTTTCGGATAGCATTTCTTCGCTATTCTTTCTATTCCTTCTATTTTTCTCTATTATTTATCTTATTCGCTCTTGCTTTCCATCTTCGTGTCTCTCTATCTCCTTTATTCCTGATTTCATGTCCATATGTAACGTCTCCTTTTTCGTCTTTTAATTGCTTCCCCCCCCCACTATTCATGATTTTTTTCTCTCACCATTTTCACTTTCTCTTTTCCTTTCCTTGGTGTTCTTTTCACTCTTTCTCTTTTCTTTCTCTTATGTATTGCCACGTTTTCTTTTAGCTTTTTTACGTGCGTGTCTTCTATCAATTCTCTCTACATCCTTTCTCTTGTATTTTATTTCCTTGCTTCATCCTCCCTTCCTTCATGTCTTTCTTTTTCCATTCGTTTTTTACTTCTGTTATTTATCACTTTTCTTTCGTCTATTCTTTCATTTCTTCCTTAGTGCCTTTTTCTCTACACATTTCTGTTCTCCTTCTCTTATTTATTATTTTTCCTTTCCTTTTTTCTTTTTTTCATCCTGTCTTCTTCTCTCCATTCTTTTCTGCTTTGTTATTATTAATCATTTTCATTTTCGCTTTCTTTATTAATTTCTACCTCTCTTTTTATTATAATTAGTTTTAACTTAGAAAGCATGATGGAATATTCAGATTGTCAATTTCTATAAATGAATACAATATAATATTTTATTACTCAGTCAATGACAAATCAAAGTAAAATAATGACTTAGTATATAGTCATTAAGTTTATATACATGAATTACAAAATTGCGAACGTTTTCGCCTATTCAGGCATCCTCAGACAGTTATACAATATCTCAATGTCATATACGTAGCTATTGGTGGTGAGTACTATTTAAAATTAATTATGTATAGGACATCTCCATTATTAAAATGTAATATTACAGGTAATAAACTTAAATAATGTTAAAAAATGTTAAAAACCATGTAGTAATTAAACTTCATAATATGTGGAATACTTGTTCAGTCCAATGAGTGGTGAATGTATCTGAAATATATAAAAATACGAATAGAAATGGGAATTATCAAATATAAATTGTAATCGGATTGGATATTTAAAAGTACTCACGTCGTTTAAAATGTGACAACTGCATAGTTAGCAACTGTATGGATCACTATAAACATCCTGTGTTTTATGTAAATTATCTGTAATGAAATAATAATTAATATCAATTTTAGAAGAATTTGAAAAATTAATTGGAGGGTTAAATTATGGACGTACTTACGTAGACGTGAGGCGACCTGCTGCTATTAGGACTGTAACTGGTATGACGTGGGTGAAGTGTGTATTCGTGTAAACAACCACGCGGAAGGATATTGTGTGGTGACGGGGTTAGAGGTTGTACAGGGGATTTCGGATTTGGGTTAAATTTTCATTAAGAATGCTGTTCTCTATTTGAATCTGTTTAGCAATGTAATATTCTTCTGCAGAATTTATCAATTTAGTTGCTATTCCTGATTTTAATATTTTAAAGGTTTTATTTGCTGGGCCTAATTATGTCCAGTATCTATTAGATGAGATGCATATGTAGATTTCTTACGAAATCAGAAATGTGCTCATTGTATCTAATTTTGAAATTTCTTTTGGTTTGTCCTATATATTTCTCTTTACATGTAAAACATAATCGTAAGAAATCTACATATGCATCTCATCTAATAGATACTGGACATGAATTAGGCCCAGCAAATAAAACCTTTAAAATATTAAAATCAGGAATAGCAACTAAATTGATAAATTCTGCAGAAGAATATTACATTGCTAAACAGATTCAAATAGAGAACAGCATTCTTAATGAAAATTTAACCCAAATCCGAAATCCCCTGTACAACCTCTAACCCCGTCACCACACAATATCCTTCCGCGTGGTTGTTTACACGAATACACACTTCACCCACGTCATACCAGTTACAGTCCTAATAGCAGCAGGTCGCCTCACGTCTACGTAAGTACGTCCATAATTTAACCCTCCAATTAATTTTTCAAATTCTTCTAAAATTGATATTAATTATTATTTCATTACAGATAATTCACATAAAACACAGGATGTTTATAGTGATCAATACAGTTGCTAACTATGCAGTTGTCACATTTTAAACGACGTGAGTACTTTTAAATATCCAATCCGATTACAATTTATATTTGATAATTCCCATTTCTATCCGTATTTTTATATATTTCAGATACATTCACCACTCATTGGACTGAACAAGTGTTCCACATATTATGAAGTTTAATTACTACATGGTTTTTAACATTTTTTAACATTATTTAAGTTTATTACCTGTAATATTACATTTTAATAATGGAGATGTCCTATACATAATTAATTTTAAATAGTACTCACCACCAATAGCTACGTATATGACATTGAGATATTGTATAACTGTCTGAGGATGCCTGAATAGGCGAAAACGTTCGCAATTTTGTAATTCATGTATATAAACTTAATGACTATAAACTAAGTCATTATTTTACTTTGATTTGTCATTGACTGAGTAATAAAATATTATATTGTATTCATTTATAATTAGTTTTGCTTTCTTCTTTATAATTATCATTTTCTTCTCCGCTTTTTCTTCCTTTCTTCGTTTCTTTTCTGCCTATTTTTTCTGCTTTCTTAGCCTTAGTTATTATACTGGACTCACCTCACCGGCCTGTGATGAATGCAAAAGGAACGCATCAAATGTTACTCACTCCAAAGTTACTTGAAACCACGCCCCTATTCGCTAGCTTCTGAATTGATAACGTCTACAGTAAGAGGTCCATAAAACCATTAACGGATCACTATACCTGTATTAACCCCTGTGGTAGCTGAATGGTTAGACCGTTATCGTAAATACGTATTACTGAAGATAGTGTATTGAAAATTTTGAAAATATTCGCATGGAAATTGTTTGTAAGGAAATGAATAACAAAGCAACTACTGTTACATCATAAGCAAAAGATACGTGCCCATGTGTTGTAAAAATGTCAGCTCTATAGCTTCAGTAATTTTCGAGAAAATAATTTAATATTCTGATGATAGGAAGTTGCTCACAAATATCACCTTAAAAGCATAATGCGATAAGAGTTTTGTTATGTAATATTAGTTACACTTAAAACATATACAGCACCTAGGTAACTTTGCTTTGTACTGTAATATTGTTTTTATTAGTTTATTGATTACTTTTATAAGGCTAAAGGTACCATCAATATCAATTCCAACTTATCATGTCATACTCAATCTCTTTCTTTGGAATATCACTTTCTTTATGAATGATGTGTTTCATCCACTTAATACAGTATAATATTATACTACTATGGAATGTAAGTGAAAATTCCTTCTTAACTCTCTATTATGTTATTAACATTTAAAACACGAGTGCAATATTAAGAAATCAGTGTTAGTACTTTAGTTTTACAGACAATATAGATAATCTATACTAATAATAAATCTGTAGCCGAAATTTTTCTTGTAATTTTCGATTTTCCAAAAATAATTGTTCCCAACATATATAATTAACCACCCTGAAACCGAAAATCGCATTTTTGAAATTTTTGTTTGTATGTCTGTCTGTATGTTTGTTACCTTTCCACGCGATAATGGCTGAACCGATTTATACGAAAATTGGAATATAAATTAAGTTCGTTGTAACTTAGAATTTAGGCTATATGGCATTCAAAATACTTTATTTAAAAGGGGGGTTATAAGGGGACCTGAATTAAATAAATCGAAATATCTCGCTTATTATTGATTTTTCTGAAAAATGTTACATGACAAAAGTTTCTTTGAACATGATTTCCGATAAGTTGTATTCTTAAAAAAATTTGATAGGACTGATATTTAATGAGATAAATGAGTTTTAAAATTAAAATAACGCCATCTAAGACGGTGCAATGAATTAAGAACAAATGACTATGTCTATAAGGGGCCTTGGGCAACAACAATCGAAAAAGGGGCCTTGGACATCAACAATCGAAAGCTATGAAACATAGCCTACAGAGAATGTTTCTGTGTTTTTATGAAGTAATATCAGAAGCTAAATTAACCGATTTGTATTAACATAATGCTATAATGTTATTACAGTAACGTCTGAGTAAATCGAGGACAGGTAAGATTAAAATAGCTTCTTATGCACAGAAAATTTGATAGGCTATTTTGTACATTCGTTTTCTATATTTCTTAAAATAATATTTATGTACACTCATTTTAATCTCAGATAATTAACGAACAACGAGAGTGTATTGATTTAGTATGCAGTAATAGTACGTTAGCTTAGCAATCCATTATTTTATAATTCAAATTTTAACTATGCTCAATTGAATCGTGTTAAAATACATAAAATATATATGCAATAAATGTAATGCAAAAACATTGGGTAATGAGCGAAGCAGATTATCTTGCGCTGTTGTACAAGTTGTTCCCTGGATCAAACGTCCTATTTTAATTATGTAATTACTTTATATTTATTTCTAACAGGTGCAGCGGAGCGCACGGGTACGGCTAGTATTAAATAAAAAAAGAAGCCATATAAAAATAACGACAAAAAATTTCACGTTCCGTTTGAAGTTTGTGCACGACTGTTTTCTTAATCCAACAGGTTGCTTATTCATATACACAACCCTTCCTCTTTCCATACTTAGCGCTTGCTGCCCGCGCACGACGTCAAGGTCAGAAAAATGCGCTAGCTTTGACATCACTGCCCTAGCCAGTCAACGTCTCTTATCCCCACTCCCAGCTTCTCATGTTATGTTCCCCTCCGGTCAAGGCCGGTGAGGTGAGTTCCACACTGTATCTTTCCTTTATTTGGTTTTTGTTTTCCCACTCGTGTCTCTCTCTCTTGATGCTTTCTGCTTTCTTTTTCTTATAATCTTCTTTTTATTTCTGTCTTTCTCTCTACATTCTTTCTGATTTCTTTCTCTTGTTTATCATTTCCTTTTTGCTGTTTTATTCATTCGTATTTTTCTATTCATTCACATATAATTGTGTATATATAATAATTAATGGAAGCTTTGTTAATTAAAATACGCTGGAGGTTATGAATCATCAATGACGCAATCTAGGCTGGTCTACAAGCATGTCTGATTCACGTGTTCCCTATCGGGATCCGAACTGAACGCTGTGTAATTGATTACTGCATAACTTTGAAAGTTTGAGCGTGCCATTAAATTAATTCCTCTCAGTCTGTTACACAGGATTCCTGCTGTCTGTCTGATACAGCTCTCGGAATCACGGGAGCGGATCTCGTCAAGAGTGACAACTGGATGCACCACGACGCATCGGTTCGGTAAAACTAGAATTCATTAACGATTGTCTGCAAAACACGTACTTATTCAAATTATCCAGTTACGCACACATACTTAATTTTATGAAATGCACTTCATACTTCAATTTTTACTTTCTCATTAAATGAAGTATCATTAAATTGGAGATTTTTACGGAAATTGGCCTAAATATTTTCAATATAATTGATGCCGAAAAGAGTTTTAAGTATGCTGTTAATCTATTCTCCGTGTTGTTATAAATAAATGCTTTAAAAATACTGGGTGAACAGAATAGAGTAGAACAGGTTTCACGGCAAGGATACTGTTGTGACTTAGAGCCACGCTAATGCTCCTTTTAAAATGAGGATGCATGTTTTGTAATGCGTATGTGTGTTCACTCATTAACAATAATAATAATAATAATAATAATAATAATAATAATAATAATAATAATAATAATAATAATAATGATTTCTTTTAGCTGGCAGAGTTAAGGCCGTAAGGCCTTCTCTTCCACTCAACCAACAAAAAGTGTATATACATATGCATGAACTTACAAAGAATTCAACAATTTGATTTAGATGAGAGTTACATGTATACAAGAGTTATTTACGAATTAAACAACAAAATACTATGAACTATTAATTAAACACTGAAATAAACTGTGTAGCAGAATTAAACTAAAATACATAGAATGTTAATATATTTCAAATAATATTAGATAATAGAAAGAGATTATTATGAGACAATTTTGAAAATATAGCACAATCAGGATGATGTCTAAAGAAAAAAGTAACATTGTTGTCAGTGATAGTTTAAATCAGTATGATTGTAGTGAAATGCTAATAAGGTTATCTTTTAAGCTGTTCTTAAAGGTGTTTGTTGTCTTGCAGCCCCTAATACTTTGTGACAAGGAATTCCATTGACGCGAGGTGGATATTGTAAAAGATGATGAATAACAATATGTTCTATGAAGAACATTGTAATGGCATCATCTGTGTTCAATTTTGTTTGCTTTTATTATGTCATCTGAAGATGACTTTTGTATAAGTGGAAAATATTCGTGAAATATAATATAATATAATGTGATTTGTGAAATATATAATTTAATGTGATGTGACAGAATTCATTCTGTACTTACTCTTCGATAAGTTGCTGACTGAAATTATACAACTGTTTTATATTATATAATTTATATCAGATATTAAATCGCGCTTCATTTCGAAACATAGTTATGTTTCTTGCAGACTCTGCGTGGCGGAAACTTCAGTACTCGTATGTTACAAAGCGGCAGCTACGATATCTGACAGCTGTCTACGGATCTCGACTGCTATAAACGAGAAAGCATTCCCGCGTGTACGAGAAGCAATAATTTAAAATTGCTTAACAGAACTTGGCTCGGATGAGCTGATGGTCTCTCACGTTGGTTGCATATTTCAAATCCCTCAACTGCCGAAAATCGCGGAATCTCGCGTCATCCAGCAATGAAACATTAAGAATTTACAAAGCAGCTGACCCGAAATTAGAGGCAGTAGCCAACCTATTTCGGTCGGCTACTTAACAGGATTAGACCCCAGAATAATAACAACGGCAAACAGAGAGGAAATCTAATAAACACGTTGTAATATATCTTTAAAGGTACTGTGTGAAAGCGCGCGTCTTTCGTCATCCATGAGTTCGTCATTGGCATCGTACTATCATTAATTTGTTTTAAATTATTCATGAAATCCATTGGAGCTCGTTCTTAATTATCGAGGAATTTCATCAGTACGCTTCGGATTCACATACTGATGTTCTGATAGGTTACGGATACCAGGATCATGATTGGCTGTCCCGTGTTGGCTTAGAAAATAGCCGTGACACGTTAAGGTGCGCAAATTAAAAACATAAAATATAATTACCTATTATCTCAGCAAGTAACAATTATGGGTAACAGAGTGCTGCATTGGAGTTAAATCGCTCGCTTGAACTCGGTCGAGTGTCGCACCCTCGAGTGAGATACGATCGGTCGTGATACGCTCGTAATAAATAGAAGCACAGTACAAGGTCATCTCACCGACATGTCTTATCTTGTGTGGAAGGCGACATATAAGATACACATATGTTTTGCTCACATGGTAAAAATAAGGCTTTATTTTCTGCGTTTATGACAAACGTTTAATGGAACAGTCAATGGAATGTACCAAAACGGGAACATGAATTTATAAATAAAATAGTATGAAAAACTTAGTATACAGTTATTATTGCTAATTAATAATTATTCAATATTTTATTTACCACATATTATATAATATGAAGGTCTATACATAGTGTTCCGCCTATATACTGCGACAATGTAGAAACGTTTTACAAAATATTATTGATATAGCAGTAGATTAATAACAATATTAGAACAGAGGTAACGTCACAGAAAATATAATAAAACGAATAATCATGCTCCACAACTGTTACAGACGCAAAGATTGATACACTAATTATTAGAGATTATTATTATTATTATTATTATTATTATTATTATTATTATTATTATTACTAGAAAACTTGATACAGTTCTTGCATAATCGTGATTGTGTTCTCCGTTTATAATAATTACATTTACATCCAATAACATCTATCAGATGTGGCAAAAACAAAATCACTCCTGTATGGGAAAAAAAAAAAAAAAAAATTACCTACAACATTTATATTACATTTTAAAGCAAGTTTTGTAGTTGTACTATGGAGAGGTTAGTTAAACAGTGCAAAGTTTTGAAATGATAAACATCTATGATGTTACTACACAGTTCATCACTGTAACAAGAACGAATGTCTAACGCTCGGCTTATACCGTTCGAGGATTTATCGCTCGTGACAATTTTACCCATCATGCATGTGCGCTACCTATCGGATTATGCTATGAACTACTTGGCGCTCGAGCGAAAACGTCCGATGCAGACCTCTGATGGGTAATATCACGAAAGGGTCAGAGATGGAGAAGGTGGAAATATGGGCTTCCATTTTGTTTTCATCACAATAATAATAAATGGTGTGGCATATTGCTTGGGAAATCTTTATAGACATACACAGTAATTATTCAGATACAATTTTTCCATTTTTAATTGTCAATAGTTGCAATAGATATTTGCAAGTAATTACTTTTTGAAATAAATATGAGCTGGTCATCTATAGGTAGTGGGGTCTAAATACGGGCACCACAAAAATTTTAAAACAAAATTGAAAACAACAAAGAAACATAAGTAGAAAAACAGTGTCACATCAATGGCAATACTTATTAGTATTTTTTTTACACTTATGGTTAAGTTAGCGAGTACGAGGAAGTTAATCTATTGGTCATTTGGCAGAAATAAATTAATTTTGAAGCTTTTAACGTCCCCATTCTGTTTATCCTTTCAGCTGATATGGCCCATTTCATGTTTTTTTTATCCATTGTTTCCTAATATTATGTGAAATATATTTAGATTTGTTTCGAGGCATTCTGTATTAAACAACGCAAATCACGATAGTGAAAATACACGACGTGTTAACGTGCTACTAATATGGGATAGCTTTTCCATATTTGACACGTGACGGTAGCTAGGATGACCAGATTCACATCGATCAAAAGAGGACACAACGCTTCAAAAAGGAGGACATTGGTCGAAAAAACAGGACAGAAAATATGTACTTAGATTAGGCTTATTATACATGTAGATTAAATTTCGTCAATATCTATTTTATTACAAAATATTTACAGTACAAATTTAGGCTTATATCATACTACTTAAAAGTATATTAATATCTGTTTTATTATAAAATAATTACGAAAATCTTAATAATAATGATTTTACAGTTAGCTACATTCAAAGTGAAGAGAAATATAATTGAATCGATTATTTTGAAAACGTAACATGTGACATTTTCGCGCATTTTTTAACCACAGTGCTTTCTACTCTTTCCTATAACATATTGTTGTTAAAATTCATAAAATAAGTCACATATTTCATCTATAGAAATAGATAAGAAATGGACTTTTAGTTTGGTTATTATAATAAATGAAACTGAAGTAATTTGCGCAGAACAGTACGCCTACATGTTACGTTCTCGAAATAACAGATTCAATTATTAAAGAGGACAGATAATATCTATTTACCTTTAGGCTTAGGCCTATATTATACTTAAAATCATGTCAATATATATTTTATTACAGCATAGGTCTACTTATGACAAAAATGAATATAAAATGATTTTAGAGTTAGCATGAGTTATCATTTTAGAGTTAGTATGAAAGCAACGACAATAAGAAATATGAGCAAAGAGAGTTATGATCGTTGGCAAAGAATATATTCCGTCGTTGCTGCTGCCACCTACAGGCAAATTACTTGAGAAAGGCGTCAAATCAGATAATTTCAAAACATCAGGCATACAAGTTACGAAAAGGAGGATATTTCTTGATTTTTTAAAAATCCCCTGGACCCCAGACAAAGACCTAAAAAAGAGGAAATGTCCAGACAAAAGAGGACGTCTGGTCACCCTAGCTGTAGCCCATATTAGCAGCATCGACTCATGAAGGTTTCTAAGATTATGTATGGCAATTGTTGTTCTAAATAAACATTACTCTCATGTCATGTGGCAGAGCTATTCTTAATCAGTGCAACACATTAAGGTGATTTCTAAACACGAAATATATTTCTTTCAATAAAATTGAAACTACATATCTGCAAAAACTTTGAGATTGAATGACAAACACAAAGAAAACACCACATCCACACCGCAAAGACAACTGGTTTGCCTCTTTGCGCACGCAGACTGATGGACACGAGATGTACTTTTAGAGCTTTTCCGCTAGGTAACAACATCATATATAGTAAAAAAAGAGGTAGCCCATATTACCACCCCTAGCCCATATTTACACCTTCTCCTCTACTGATAAATTCTCGGGCTACGTATGTACTGTAGTAACGACAGTATTATTCTGGAATGCTCAATCTTTGATTCGTATATATTTGGACTATTTCCCAAATGGGACGGCAACACTACAGGCTAATCTAAATAAAATTAAAAAAAATTATATATTTATATTCATATATGAGGGCTGCCCGTCCTCATTGAATAATCAATTTACTATATGTATTAATAATAATAATAATAATAATAATAATAATAATAATAATAATAATAATAATAACCCGTGGCGCTACAGCCCGTGGAGGGCCTAGACCGACCAGCAGGCTGCTAGCCTCACGCCCACATACCGAAGCAGAGGTGGACTATCATCCAACCAGAATGGAGGTATCGTGTGGTTGGCACGATGATCCCCCCCCCCCAGCCGTTATAGATGGCATTAGAAACCGGATTTCGCTACCTATCGCAGCTCCCCAAGTGCATCTCGATGCTGGGTGGGCACCGGTCCCATACACTGGCCGAGATTTCATGAGAAAATTTCTTCCCCCATGAGGACTCGAACCAACGCACATTCCGTAACGCGAGTCCTAGGCAGGATGCCTTAGACCACGACGCCACGGCGCGGGACATGTATTCATAAAATTACTTAAATTATTCTACAAATGGGTCATTCCATGTCAAATACTCTTCTCTCTAAGAAATTATTTTGAATAAAAATATATTTCTGTGTAGGTTATGCAACATGGTCCAGGGAACATGGCTATATAGTATTTTTAAATAAAAATCTACATGTCACCATAAACAATACAGTTAAACTTTATTAATTTATTTTGTGTTCTATGTTGGCTATAGTGGGAATTCATAAATCTGGCCAAAGAAGGAAGTTATACCTATGGAGAAAGTTTCTGTCGCAGTTAAAACAGTGAAATATTCAAGAGTTTTATAAATAAGAGTGGACAGTTTATTTTTGTTTGAAAATGATTAATTTTCACAGTAAAATAAAACAGCAAAAATTTTGATCGCATTTGTTTCCTTTGAGGTGTTCACAGCATACTTCTACGAAACCACTCTCTAAAAACCATATACGAAACGTTTCACACAGCATATTGAGTACGTATACCGAGTCAGATGAAGAGGGTGATTAGGGATTTGACCAACATTAACCCTTAACCCTTAAATTGACAAAGTATCCTATAGGATACAACAGGTTAATAGACTAAAACAATAGAAAAAATTGGTAGGAAAATTAAAATTTCACAATATTATAATATTGTACAACATATAAAATATGGACATTGCGATAGTTGTTTTCTTTACGGTCCGACAAGGTTTAATAAAGTAGTGTGAGAAATGAAGCTTTATCAATTTAATGGTTAAAAACTGAGACAAGAGCTCAGGGAGCGAGCATTTCAATCTTGGTGCTCTTTAAATCAGAAAGGGAAAGGCGTCATCCTTTATAAGGAGTTCACTCCCGCCAATAAATGGATCCGACAACCTGATCGCCTCACTAGCAGTGAATGGAGACAAGCTCTTAAAATGACAGCTAATTTGTCCGCTGCGTGCTATACCAGGAAGGTCCCGAGACGGAAACCACTGTCGTCGTTGCGTTAGTGAGATTGAAACTCTTGGCCACGTTTTGGGTGCCTGTCCTTTCAGCGAGACACTGCGGAACTCTAGACATCACAGAATCAGGTCCATGATTGCCGAAGCCTTGAGGAAGAAAGGTCTCACTGTGCACGAAGAAGTTCATGGCATCTCTCAAGAGGGATCCTGTCGGCGAATTGACATGCTTGCCATTCCACCAGGCTCTACATCCGCCTACATTATCGACCCGACAGTCAGGTTCGAGGCACAGGAACAATAGCCCGCTGACGTCCACGCAGAAAAATGCAGAATTTATGAGCCCACAGTTCCATTCTATTTGGAGAAATATCACCTCATCTCCATTGAAGTAGTTGGGCTAATGGTTGGCGCTAGGGGCACAATACCTCGCCTCTTTGCCAGTTTCTGCAAGAAGTTCCAGCTGAACAACGACTTCGTGATGTTTCCCTTGCCGCTATCAGAGGATCACTTGCCATTTTAAAATACCATCTGTACTTTGTTTTCTAAAAAGGGATACTTTTCCTCGAATGTCTAATCTGTTTGTTTACTATGTTTAGGCCTGTTATATGCATGCTATTATCTTTCCTGTACTTAATTTTCCCTTTTGTTCGTTCCCCTCATTTCTCTTTTGTGGTCTGTTTTTGTTTTCACTCAATATGTTTATTATGCTTTGTCCAATGAGGCAGTCCCGTCATTGGGAAAGCTGAAAGAGTGTCTTTCAATGTGTATATAACACGTATATGCAATAAGAAAACAGAACTTTTGTCTGAACGTCTAATCTGTTTAGGCCTGTTATATGTATGTTATTTTTCCTATGCTTAATTTACCTTTTTTGTTCGTTCCCCACATTTCCCCACGTTCTTTTGTGGTCTGTTTTTTTTTCACTCTGTGTGTTTGTTATGCTTTGTCCAATGAGGGAGTCCCGTTATTGGGAAAGCTGAAAGAGCGTCTTTCTTACTATTAAACGAAATTAAGAAAAATGAATATAAATAACGAGAAGACAGTAACAACCGATATGAACAGAACTTTCCTGAAACTATATTCAACTGTGTCAGATACAAATACATTATCCACTATCGGCTCGCAATAAAGAATAGAGGGAAGCTTCTCGGTCCACCTTTTTCTTCCCCTCAAGCGTAGGTTGGTTTCACGAGACAGTGGCATATACTGTCGATTCCAGAGGTATTTTTGTAGTATTCTGCAAGCTTCAGCTTGCATAGTGATAAGGGAAGTCTATCGTAGGTTATTGTTTTTTGGTTCCCGGATCTATTTTAGCAGGGAAATCTGCCCTCTCGTTCCTTGACGACCGGTATGGTCTCTGATCCAGCACAAAATCACTTCATTTGTTTCAAGAAAAGCGTGGATGTTCGTTCTGATCTGGATGACAGCTGGGTTAGTAGTAGAGATGAACAAAACTAACTGCCACTCTCGCTCGCTGTGTTCGTTGCATTTGTCTTTCGAGTCTCGTCTCGTCTCGTCATTCTCGTGCGCTTCGAGTCTCGCGCATCATTTTCGAAATAGCATTTGGTCGGCGTGGAAAGATTTCGTAACTTTGAATAACATAGGCCTACATCATTGAAATGAATAACATTATAAATGTTTAACTGAGACAAAAAGACAAAACAGAACAGTATCTTAGTTATCAAAATGTTCTAGTTGTATTGTATGATATTACCTATTGTTATATAAATAAAAAAACAACAATTCTCAAATAAGTTTGCATTTCTAAGAAACATAAAACATAACGTTAATATCTTTTTACTTGAGATTGCACACTTGATCTCAAACATATGAAAAGAAAATTCCTAGCCTTTTAGTAAGGGCCTAGTACTGTAATTAAATAAAGATTAGGGAACGGATTATTATACACTGAAAGGTAGAGATGTTTCAAATAGGCTACTTGATTGTTTATACATATGCAACAGTTGCCAAAGTAGATAAAAGTTCAGTCAGGCATAAACAACTGTGATGATTCAAGGCTCCTTGACGTTCGGGGCTTCGGGAGTGATCAATTTCGGCGTCTCGAAACACTTACAAGCAGTCTTTACGTCAACGACGCGACATATAGCCTAGAACATTGTTGTGCGGATATTCGGATTTGCGGGCGCTGTTAGTCTTGCTTTCTCGATCGTTGTTCATCTCTGGTTCCTAGACTTGTTGGTTTCTATTGCTTTTGAGGCGGCTTGTGAATCAATATTAATGGCATATTTATTGCCAAGTTTCTTTTTATCCAGTCCACTGCCATTAGTAATAATAATAATCCGTGGCGCTACAGCCCACGAAGGGCCAAGATCGACCAGCCGGCTGCTGGCCTCACGGCCACATGACGAAGCAGAGGTGGATGATCATCCAACCAGAAACTGCCATTAGTATTCCGTGGATTTCAGCTTGAAAGCCAGTACGTACACTGCGGTATACGAACCTGTGCTTTGCTTCACCCAAGAAACAATAAAGTTGTTGGCTCCTTATCATAGATTTACTGCACATAATAGAACTGTTCCTCAGGAACGTGTCCAAGCAAAATTCGTCGGCTATTTCTCTCTCATGTTGAATTTACATTGAATAACCTCAATAGTTGAAAACGTTTTTAAATAAAATATGAGTACTACCGCAGCCAGATAGGAAGCTTGAATCACCAATAGAGTACTCTTTAAAATTAAACACACTTGCCCTTTAGTCAATTCCCAGAAACCCATGTGGAAATCAATACCATAAGAGAATTCTAGGCCTCTATTATTTATGAATTATATTTATCTCGTGTTTCCCTCTATTTGCATAAACTTGCAAACATATCAATATTATCAATGTATATTTATTCCAGCGCTTATTTACTTGCAAACAATTTGTTTAAAAATCAATATTTGCGTAACCATTTCCTCTACATTTACAAACAAATCTAATATGAATATTACATGTGTACTCATACGCTCGCTATTATTTACAACAGCAAACAAAAGTTAATATTTATGTAACCTTCTTGTTTTAACTCCTTCTTTAACTTTTTATGTATTTAAGGAGGCCTACATCGATGCTTCTGGTTCTACGGGAGTAAGGAAGCTTGAATTTATTGCTATTTATTATATTTTATAGCTCAACTGATGAATAATCGTGTGGGTTTGTAAATTTAATAATCTGATTGGCTATGTATTGTATATTTTTAGTAGAGTCATCAATGTAGCTCAGTCGGCAGACTCGCTGGCCTGCTGATCCGGAGTTGCGCTCGGGCTTGGGTTGGATCCCGCGTTTGGTCTGATTGGTTGGTTTCTTCCGAGGTTTTTCCCAGCCGTGGGGATGATGCCGGGTGGTCTATGGCGAGTCCTCGGCCTCACTTCATTTCACCCTCTTTGGTCTGATTACCTGGTTGGATTTTTTCCGAGGTTTCCCCAACCATAAGGGAAATGTCGGTATCTTTTGGCGTACCCTCGGGCCTCACCTCATCTCACTACATCTCGCCAAAATATTGTAAAAAATTGTAAAAAATTTGTAGAAAATTGCAAAATTGTAAAATTGTAAAAACTGTGAAATATTGTAAAAATTGTAAACAATTTGTAAAAATTGTAATTGTAGGCTAATTATAATCTTGCAAAATTCTGACATTTTAAAGCTTCATTGCTAATGTGAGATCTATGGAATATAATAAATGAAATGAAATGCAATCACGTAGAGTCATTGTAGCACTATTTAAATTTTACTTAGGCTACATAGACGAAAGGCCCCAATTTATTTTTCGATATTCTCGCAATGTTTCTTAGCTACAAATGGTCGTCCTATCGCATGCGTACGTCATCAATTGTGACGTGACATTCAATGCCAACTTCAAAGTTATTACAAATTTAGGAGCCAAATATTTTGCATTTGGACTTTGGTTACGAAGAATTTGACTTAAATGTGTTTGTGGATTTTCACCTAACATATTCACGACATCCGCATAGACAAGCAGCTGATGTAACCCGTTCAATTCCCAACCCTTTCTGTTATCCTGAATTTTTCTAATGGCGTATTCTAGAGCGAAGTTAAAAAGTAAAGGTGATAGTGCATGTCCCTGCTTTAGCCCACAGTGAATTGGAAAAGCATTCGACAGAAACTGACCTATACGGACTCTGCTGTACGTTTCACTGAGACACATTTTAATTAATGGAAATAGTTTCTTCGGCATAACGAATTCCATAAGAATAGTATATAAAACTTCTCTCTTAATCGAGTCATATGCCTTTTTGAAATCTATGAATAAAGAATGTACTGTACCCTTATCCTCCCAATTTTTCATTATTATTATTATTATTATTATTATTATTATTATTATTATTATTATTATTATTATTATTAGTTTTTTTCGGAGGAGAGTCCGCAGGCAAGCACCTCAGACTTAGGCTAATTACGCAATTTATTATTATTATTATTATTATTATTATTATTATTATTATTATTATTATTATTATTATTATTATTATTATTATTAGGAGGCAACCCCACTCGAGCTCGAATGAGCTTCCTCTTGCCTCCGTCAACCTGCTTTTGGAGAATGCTATGAAATGGTAATGATATGGAGATCGTGATTAAATTATATTATTGCCTAACATGGCCAAACGGTAGAATCCCGAAGAAATCCCAACTTCGCCCTTATCCGCCGTGTCACGTGGATTTTTTTAATGAAAAATTCAATGCCAAGCCGAGACTCGAACTTAAACCTCATGTATGACAGGCCAATCGTTCAGTACACGCAGCCATATTATAAAAAATAATTTGGGAGCTTACAGTACATCTATGAGAACAGCTTTTCATTTTTGTCGCTTGATACATAGGCTATAACATCCACAATTTAAAATTGTTAGAACATATGTTAAGTAAATCGCCATTTTGTGTAAACGTGTCACATTATTTTACAATCAATAGTTGTAATGAAAAACAAATAAACGGCATTTCAGGAACATTATCAAGTACAATTCGTGCTGAAAACGTATTTTCATTAACATATCGAAGAGCAATTATTTCAAATTACACGTCATACAATAACAAGCAAAGAAAAATGATTATGTGATGGAGAAACAAGCGACATTTCAACTGATCAGGCTGAAAAAAGGCCACTGATGTGTATCGTAGTGCATATCCGTGTATACGTCTGTTGACATAGAAACGTAACAAATGACAGTAGCTGGCTTGTCTCTGCGAATTAACGTTACGAGGCTTTCAAATGTGTGCAGTTGCTTACGTCACATTAATTCGTTACTATTAATTTTGGTGTAACAGTTGCGTAAGTGACAAAGGCTTAACAACACGATCAGGAATTACGGAACTTCTAACAAGCATGTAAACGGAAAGCAATTTTCGCCTCTCGGCATACTCTGTTCATAGGCCTACTATAAGTAGTTTTGTGGTGAGCAAAGAGACATCTACCGTAGAGCGCTTCGATATCCCCTAGAATTCCCAGTTCATAAAATGATTTAGACCGTAATACTAGTGGAAATAATTTCTTCTATTTTTATCGTGTTCAACTTCCTCCTTCTTCGCCGACTTACTCTACACTGTGCGACAGACGTTACAGGATAAGTATAAGGCAAGAAAGAATGGAAATAAATTTCTACCCACTTTGGAAATCGAAATGTGGAACGTTTGGTTGGGAAGTGCATAAGCTATCTACTTAGGCATAGGGACGGATAATGGCCATAGTGCAATAGTATGATAAATTATAGTAATTATACAAAGCATAATAAAAGTGACAGGGGTTTTATGAAATGCCTTGGATTTTTGTAAACGTTATATTTCTCGTATGTAATTAAGTTAACGGTTTTAGGTTTTGTTTGTACCACAGCCTGTCACACACATTATAAATATGGAACAAAATTCTGGCCTATTGTTACTAAAATATTTATTAAAATAAGTAATAGACTTTTTATATTGTCTTTATTAACACTAATAACGTTTATAAAATATATATTTACATTTCTCTAACTAACAATTTTATTATTTATTTACAGAAATTATGGTACATTTTGTAAAATTGTTCTTAGTTTTTTTTGGCTTGTCTACAGTGTGTTAATTAAGTACCTATGGAATATTGCTAATAACTCTTTACATATTCATTTTATGAAAAATTAAAAAAAAAAAGTTGTTGGAGATATCTAATTAAAACTTATGGCTGTGATCTCACAAAAATATTGTATTGATTCATGTACAGGGTATGGCAAAAAAAAAAACACTTTTTTTTAAAGTATATTAAATTTTACATATTTGAAATCTCATTCAATTTTAAATACAAATAGAAGTTTGACTCAGCATAAATGATGACTGCTCTCTTGTAAATGTTATGGTTCTTTCAAACGCTTTGATAATGTAACACAAAATAAATGTTTAGTAATAATAATAATAATAATAATAATAATAATAATAATAATAGTTTTATTTTCCCTGGCAGAGTTAAGGCCATCAGGCCTTCTCTTCCACTCAACCAGGATCAAATCACATACAGAAAAATACATAACGGTATACAAATATTAACAGACGTAGGCCACGTTATTTTTTCATAAAATTAATATATAAAGAGTTATTAACAATATTCCATACTCAATTAACACACTGTATAATCCTTCACATGTTCTGTTCCACTCTTTTTTTGGTACGTGTTGGTTTTACCGGTTCATCATTTTTGTATTTATTATTACTCGTATCTTGTCTTCTTCTCTTGCAATAAACGCACATGTATTCTGCTTGGGACCTTTTCGCTTCCTTCACAAAGCAATACTGATTCTTGTAAAAGTTATTAATTCCAACTTTCACATACTGGATACTTCCAATATATTTGTTTAAAATTTTGAATACCCATCCTCCATTATATATGTGAACTCCTCTAGCTTGCATCTTCACGGCTTATCAGAGATTGATGTCATCATTTTCTTTCATAAAATTTATTTTGGAAGCTGCTATCTATCGGCTGATTGAATGAAAAAAGCGATGGTGCTGTCTCTAAAATCAATTTTAGGAACTTATCTTGCAAAAAAAAAAAAACGTTTTTTTTTTTCAGTTTATAAATAGGTTCAATATAGAGCATTCACTTAAAAAATTACGTTCAATAATGTTTTTTGAGATGCCGATTTCAATCACGGTGTGACAGCCCAGCGAACCTCCTGGTCTCACTTTCACATGCCTCAGCAGATGTGAGCGATCGTTCAGTCGGCATTGGAATAATGTGTGGTCGAGCAGATCCGCTTCAAATCCTGGTTGGGACAAGTTACCGGCTGAGTTTTTCCCTCAACCCATTAAGAGCAAATGCTGGGTAAATTTTCGGCGCTGGACCCTGGACTCATTTCACTAGCATTATCACCTTCATCTCACTCAGACGCTAGGTAACAATGGCAGTTAATAAAGCGTCGTAAAAAATATAAGAATGATTGTATATTAAGGCAAGAAATTGAAAAAAATATATATAAATGTACCCACCATATATATGAATAATAATGTTTATTCTTTTTGCACAATCTGCCACTCGTATACTTCAAACAGAAAAGAAATAACTGAACTTGGATCATCTAACTTAATCGGAGAAATTTCTTCAGTCAAAGTTGACTTTAGTTTAAAACAAATTAATCTCAGATTAGACTTTATACAACACAAAATTCCAAGTTCAGCTAGAACGAGGATCAATTTAACTTCTGATCTAAGATTAAATGATTTATACAATCGGCCCTCAAAGTGCTACCAATTTTAACATAGGGATGAGCTATCTGTTATATATATGATCTAGAGTTTAACCCAAGGCTGCTAAGTATTTTGTTGAAAAAATTAAAGCCTACTCTGAAAGCAGGTAACCTTTTGTAGTTATTTATTTCCACTCAATAGTGCCTCTTTAAAAACAACTCCTTGACAAGAATATCCACCGCCATTACAAATACCGGCTCATTAGTCCATCCTGCGCATTCAAACATTCAGGTAATGACGCATTAATTGTCACGATTGAATTTTTGTTTCGGTAACGAGCGCTGGACATCGTTGCATGTTGCAGGTTGACGGCCCTTGCATTATTTGTGACTGAACTCGCATTAGCTTCCACGCTAATACTGCACGTGGCATTCATAATGAGACGAGATCAGTGAATGGGGCCAAGAAGAAACGCATGTACTAGTTGTTAGGATCTATAGTGTCTATTGTAAATTGTTTGAAATTTCCTGACAGACATAATAATAATAATAATAATAATAATAATAATAATAATAATAATAATAATAATAATAATAATAATAAATAGAAAAAAAAAGCATCTAATGCTGATCTCTTGAAAAGAACTAAGGAAGAGGCTAGTGAAATGCTTTGTGTGGAGTTTGGCATTCTATGGGGCAGAAACATGGACATTACGACGAAGTGAAAAGAAACGACTAGAAGCATTTGAAATGTAGATGTGGAGAAAATGGAGTGTGTCAATTAGACAAAATAAGAAATGGAGTATGATAGAAAGACTGCGTGAAGGAAGAATAATGCTGGAACTGGTCAGGAAGAGAAAAAGAAATTGGCTGAATCACTGGCTAAGAAGAAACTGCCTGAGCACTGAAGGCTTGCACTGGAAGAAATGGTGACCGAGAGAAAAGTTCGGGACAGAAGAAGATATCAGTTGATAGACAACGTTAAGATACGTGGATCATATGCGGAGACTAAGAGGAAGGCGGAAAATAGGGAAGATTGAAGAGCGCTCGGTTCACAGCGAAAGACGTGCCCTTGGACAGAAAACTATGAATAATAATAATAATAATAATAATAATAACAATAATAATAATAATAATAATAATAATAATAATAATAATAATAATAATAATAATAATAATAATATGCAAATAAAATAATAGCAGATAAGGAAAACTTTTAATTGAAGAAGCATATTCTGAAGACAAGTGGAAAAAAAAAACTAACAAAGAGGCTAGTGAAGTGCTAAGTGTGGAGTATGACAGTATATGGGACAGAAAAATGGATATTATGACGAAATGAACAGAAACGACTGGAATGTGGGTATGGGGAAGAATGGAGCGTGTGAAATGGCCACACAAATTAAGACATGAAACAGTGCTAAAAGAGTGTGTAAAGAAAGAATAATGCTGACACTGAACAGGAAAGGGAAAAATAAATTGGACGGGTCACTGTTAAGAAGAAACTACCTACTGAAGGATGTACTGGAAGGAATGGTGAATAGGAGAAAAGTTCGGGTTAGACTACTGTAAGACATATGGATCGTATGGAAGACGGAAAAGATGAAAGATTGGAAAATGTTGAGTTTGCAGTGAAAGACCTGCCCTTAAGTAGAAAACAATGAAGATTATATAATAATAATAATAATAATAATAATAATAATAATAATAATAACACATAAAAAGAGATAAATTAACTATTATTACAAGTATGATGACATTTGACCCGAACAAATGTAACGTTGTAAAATTCCTTTGCAGGACGAAAAGCTATATTTTTTTCGGATCAAAGTTCTGCACATTTAAATGACAAAACTAAAATTCTTTCAATAATTTATTATCATAACACACTGCTCTCTTAAATTGACTGAACATATTGGGAATTAAATCAATTGTTTTCCCAAAACAGGCTATGAAATATTTCATATAAAAAATATATCAAAATATGGAAGTAAAAACGAGCAAAATTGTATTAACTTTTTTGTTTGAAATATCCCAAAGAATAATTCCCTGATATTAATGAGATAATGACGTATTTACAGTTCACTCTGTATGTATATCGATTCTATTAAAATCGTCTGGATTTTTTAAATAGTCACTTAATACACCATCAGCATAGAGGATTCACCGTCCCTTGCAGAACTTGTTTCCGAAGACATTCTGAGCAAAAATTGCCATATAAATATTTTCAGAATTACACTATTGTTTGTAAAATAAGCCTACAATTATTCTTGAGTTTTAAGGGTAAAAAAATATTACAGATAAAGAATGAACTATTGAGGAGTATCATTTGTTTAATTAGCAAGTATTTTGAAGCTAAAAATGTGTTGTGAATTCCATAGTTGCTTCGTACAGAAATTTTTTTTTTCAATTTCTAACTACAAAATTACAGTTTCTTACGTATTTATCACAATAATTGTTACAAATCACGCCACTTTTGCAAATTCTTTAAGACTGTACATTAGGATGGATAATTAAATTGCAAAGAACCAAGTTCTTAAAGTTGCATGATTTGTAACAATTTTTGTGATAACTGAGTAAGAATGATGTCATTTTTAGTTAAAAATTGAAAAATAAATTCTGTACAAACATTCAATTAAAGAAATGATACTTCTGAATAGTTCATTCTCTATTTTAATATTCGTTTACCCTTAAAACTAAAGAATAATGGTATTTCACAAACAACTTCAAATTAGTGTGACTCTGAAAATATTAAGATTAGGACAGATGTTTATAGACTTTTTTGCTCACAATGTCTTCGGAAATAAGCTCCGTAAGTGACGGTAAATCCTCGTGAATTACCCTGTATATTTTGAATAATAACATTATTATTATTATTATTATTATTATTATTATTATCATTATTATTATTATTATTATTATTATTAGCACCTGACTTCACATATGAATATACTATATCCACAAGTTTAGTGTCGCTGATTTTACCACCTTTCAGAAGTCAAGTCAAAATGCTTTTTAATCAATCGCTACACGTCAGACTTGCATATGTTACGCGGTTTTCAATTCTCGAATATATATATTTTTTTACTGGGGGTGTTTAGCCGCCCTGACGTATGTCAATCTTGTGCAGGCAGGTTCATCTAAAATTCAGCAGGCATGCTGCGGACTCTCATGCAATTAGCTGCCTGCACGCATTCTGGCGTCAAAACGGAGAAACGTAATTGCGCACATTTCCTTCACTAACTCGTCATTTTGCAAATCATGTATAGGAGGCCTGGCGGGAAGGCACGGTTGTTCACACAGAGTATTGCTTTCCCACATTGTGAATTGGACTGTTGTACTTTGATAATTTATGATATCTACTGTAGTGCCGTTAACAGCATCGGAAATGTATCTTATCATTATCATTATCATCATCATCATCATCATCATCATCATCATGAGCACTTCAATTCTCTGAACAAACTACAGGGCTATTCAAAAAGAAGGAGCAGATTTCAAGTATTTATTTCTTCCAAACTACAAACGATAGAAAAACAATTCCAACGTTCCTAGACAGACGAAAGTTTAAATTTTGAACAGTCCGGGTAGAAGTTCCACTCACGGCCGCATTGGCGCTATTGCTTGTCATGCGCGGCCGCATTGGCGCTGTTGATTGTCTGTAGTAAAATGGCGACACAACACGAAATAGTAATATGAGTTACAAGAGCGGTATGTTGACGTTTTCATGTTCGAGGAAAAGATTGAAAAAGCGAAACGTAGTTGAACTTTTATAATTTCCGAGAACATGAAAACAAACATACCGCTCGTGTATCGTACATTATTTTGTGCGAAGATAGTTTATTACATACCTGAAAGAGGAATTTCTAATTAGTTGCAATGAAATCTCCATCTTGGTTTCTGTTCAATGACGGCAACTTTGGAAAACAAATATATCTATCTTCAACATTGTTGCTTTAAAATGTTTTCTGTGTTTACTATACTGCAGCAGGCCGTGATATACGTCTGTCTATGATGAGTCTGGAATCTTGTTGATTTTTTCACGGCTTCCTTAATGTTACTTGCATTACAAATGCAGTAACTTTTGTGGTGTTGTAGAGTTTACTTAAATTTTGCAAATATTTAAAAAACAATAATTAACAGTGCAATTTAGGTGAAATTGCAGTGGTAAGTTTCCAATTTATAATTATTACTATATTGAACGTCTTTAAAAATAATATGTTAAAAGCCTAAAGCAGTAAAATGAATATGACGCTTAAGCGGTAAGAATAGGGAAATTGTTATGTGTGTTACGTTGGGAATACTGAATGTGGTATTTCACACTTACCGCGTATTGGTTTTGTGCGGAAAGCAAGCAAATACGCACGATCTCGCACAAAAGGATTTTGTGTGCTGCAATTAGGAAAACTAGAGTCCATTATTGAAGTTCAACGTGCTTTTTGCCGTCAGTTTAATAAACAACCGCCTCGTCATAAGCAGATTTGCCAGTGGCATCGAAAATTCGTAGATTTATTTATTTATTTTTATTGGGTTATTTTACGACGCTGTATCAACATCTAGGTTATTTAGCGTCTGAATGAAATGAAGATGATAATGCCGGTGAAATGAATCCGGGGTTCAGTACCGAAAGTTACCCAGCATTTGCTCGTATTGGGTTGAGGGAAAACCCCGGAAAAAACCTCAACCAGGTAACTTGCCCTGACCGAGATTCGAACCCGGGCCACCTGGTTTCGCAGCCAGACGCGCTGACCGTTACTCCACAGGTGTGGACAAATTCGTAGAAGATGGTTGCATCTGCAAACAGAAAAGCATGGGACGTCCACGCAAATCGAATGAAAATTTCGAGCGTATTCGTACAGTTTACAAAGTACCAAAAAAAAAAAAAAAATCCACAACACGAGCACGCAGAGAACTGAACATTCCTCAACCAACGGTATGGCCAGTTCTGAAACACCGACTGCACATGAAGCCGTACAAACTGCAGTTATTGCAAGCATTGCATTCTGACGACCACAACAATGACACCATTCCAGGACGTTGGATTGGAAGAGGAGGAGAAGATCAACTACATCGCCGGTGGCCTCCCAGGTCTCCAGACCTCACTCCTTGTGATTTTTATCTGTGGGGTTACGTAAAAGACCGTGTTTTTATCCCCCCCCATGCCTGACATTGGCCTTAACACTGCAATCAATAGCGCCAATGCGGCCGCTCATGACAAGCAACAGCGCCAATGCGGCCGCTCATGACAAGCAACAGCGCCAATGCGGCCGTGATTGGAACTACTACCCGGATTGTTCAAAATTTAAACATTCGTCTGTCCAGGAACGTTGGAATTGTGTTTCTATCTTTTGTAGTTTGGAAGAAATAAATATTTTAAATCTGCTCTTACTTTTTGAATTGCCCTGTATATTATCCATTCTAAAGTTCCATGGTATGTCATGTGATGATTATAATTTATTATAATTTTTACCGCCAACACCATCATCACCGGAAGCACTACCACTACAAGTACCACCACTACTAACAATATTATTTATGAAACTTAGTTTGTAAGCCTTATCCTATATAACCCTATGTAAGAGTTTCCACAATTTTAGATTCTTTTATTTTAAGCTAGGCTTCTCGTCCGCTTCGCTGCACTTGTTACAAATAATATAATTGACTTAAATGTATTAATAATAATAATAATAATAATAATAATAATAATAATAATAATAATAACAAAAATATTAATAATACTAAACTAACGAAAAATGCAATCGTATTTTGGATTCATTTACAAGAGACACTGTACAAATAAATGCTAACCACACCTACAGAGATACCAACACAGACATGGAAATTCTAGACATTCAACCATTCAATATATAGACACACAAAAACACACCCAACGAAATTCTCAACACACAACTCAATTTCAGAACACGCACACTGTTTTTTTTATTTTAGTTGGTTATTTAACGACGCTGTATCAACTACTAGTTTACTTAGCGTCGATGAGATTGGTGATAGCGAGATGGTATTTGGCGAGATGAGGCCGAGGATTCGCCATGGATTACCTGGCATTCACCTTAAGGTTGGGGAAAACCTCGGAAAAAACCCAACCAGGTAATCAGCACAAGCTGGAATCGAACCCGCGCCGGAGCGCAACTTCAGACCGGTAGGCAAGCGCCTTAACCGACTGAGCCACGCCGATGGCTCGCACACTCTTCGACTCTCACATTACTCTACACAAACACACCACCACAGGAAACACAAACAAAAGGCACATTATCAGCAACAACCAGTTCTGAAGATGGGCGGTAACAGGCTGAAACAAGTTAACGAGGTAATGTAAAATTTAACACGAGAAAGACAGATAATACGTTTTCCGAAGTGATATAGTGTTAAAAGTTGTGTAATCAAGATGTATCAAGATGTAAAGTAAAAATAATCAATGCATACAATTCATGTCCTTCAGAGCGTGTATATTTCTCTCTAGTTGCTTCAGTAGCAGTTACAACAAAATATCTGTTTTGATAATGTGTCTTTACCGACGGCAATATCTGAATGCTCTCTTTCTCTTCAAATTTTCGAAGGATATGGAAACTGTGTATATTTGTTTAAGAATGTTGGCTAATTACGTGTCCACAAAGTTAATGAACGATATCGACCAGGATGTTCATTATCGATGTTAAAGTAAACGCTCTGTTAGCAGTCCTAATGAACGTGGATTTGACTTATTTAACTACCTGTCCACAAGGGAATCAACGGCTGGAGGATTGTGTAACATGGGTATATGGAATAAAATAATGTCAAGCACAGCACTCCTTATTTATAACGTCATCACCACGCTCCTGTCAAATAATGGGTCTAGTGGCCTGTTACGGTCTCCCGCCATCTACGGAATAGTCGGATCACAGAATATCTTCCTCTGGGGATGTACCAGAGCGTCTGTTTATATTTTATTTCAGTCTATAAAACAGTATGGAATATTAGGATGGGGTACTACTTTTAAAACTAACTTTAATCCACTACATTTATTACAGAGAAGAATATTAATTAAAATACTTACTTACTTATTGGCTTTTAAGGAACCCGGAGAATCATTGCTGCTCTCACATAAGCCCGTCATTGGTCCCTATCCTGAGCAAGATTAATTCAGTCTCTATCATCATATCCCACCTTCCTCAAATCCATTTTAATATTATCTTCCCATCTACGTCTCGGCCTCCCCAAAGGTCTTTTTCCCGCCGGCCTCCCAACTAACACTCTATATGCATTTCTGGATTCGCCCATACGTGCTACATGCTCTGCCCATCTCAAGCGTCTGGATTTAATGTTCCTAATTGTCAGGTCAAGAATACAATGCGTGCAGCTCTGCGTTGTGTAACTTTCTCCATTCCCCTGTAACTTCATCCCTCTTAACCCCAAATATTTTCCTAAGAACCTTATTCTCAAATACCCTTAATCTGTGTTCCTCTCTCAAAGTGAGAGTCCAGGCTTCACCACCATACAGAACAACCGGTAATATAACTGTTTTATAAATTCTAACTTTCAGATTTTTTGACAGCAGACTAGATGACAAAAGCTTCTCAACCGAATAATAACAGGCATTTCCCATATTTATTCTGCGTTTAATTTCCTCCTGAGTGTCATTTATATTTGTTACTGCTGCTCCAAGATATTTGAATTTTTCCACCTCTTCGAAGGATAAATCTCCAATTTTTATATTTCCATTTCGTACAATATTCTCGTCACGAGACATAATCATATACTTAGTCTTTTCGGGATTTACTTCCAACCCTATCGCTTTACTTGCCTCAAGTATAATTTCCGTGTTTTCCCTAATCGTTTGTGGATTTTCTCCTAGCATATTCACGTCATCCGCATAGACAAGAAGCTGATGTAACCCGTTCAATTCCAAACCCTCTATGTTATCCTGAACTTTCCTAATGGCATATTCTAGAGCAAAGTTAAAAAGTAGAGGTGACAATGCATCTCCCTGTTTAGCCCGCAGTGAATTGGAAAAGCATCAGACAGAAACTGGCCTATACGGACTCTGCTGTAAGTTTCACTAAGACACATTTTAATTAACCGAACTAGTTTCTTGGGAATACCAAATTCAATAAGAATATCATATAAAACTTCTCTCTTAACCGAGTCATACACCTTTTTGAAATCTATGAATAACTGATGTACTGTACCCTTATACTCCCATTTTTTTCTCCAATATCTGTCGAATACAAAAAATCTGATCAATAGTCGATCTATTACGCCTAAAACCACACTGATAATAATTAAAATATGTACAAAAATCTATTTATTATCCTACCGAAAAATTCGTTTTAGAATTTTAAAGTCTTGAAAATACATCAAATTTATATCAATATATTATTAAATTTTATACATAAAAATCACACATATTTCAGACCATATACTCACAAACACAAAACCAAATGCATGGATACAATAAGTTTGTCTGAACCCAAATGTTTGAGCACTGCTTTTAATCACAGTAGTAATCTAGAATTTATAACAAATTGATAAAGGAATACACTCATCTATTTAAGGGATTAGGTACAGCTAACAGCAGTAAAATTTTGGAAATATTCAACATTTTTTCCCTCCGTTACTGTGTCTTGTATAATAGAAAATTAATACGTGTAAAACACTGTCCTTCTGTTATATGAAAGATATATTTTTACGATTTAAAAAATTTATTCACATTTTTTTTTTAATTCAGTTCACTTTGCAATGATGAAGCGTTTCCCACATAACTAAAAAACTATCCAACATTCTGTGATGAAATCTTTTTGTGTATTTATGCATGTCATATCTACAATATGATACAAGATCACTTCTCTACCTTTGATATATTGCTGGATAAAAAATAAATTCATTTAAAAATGGTCAAATATCAGTATTTTCTTCTAACACAAAATAAAAAATATTATTTATTAAGGAATGTAGTTGAAAGATCATGATATTGCTAACATGAGTTTCAGTAATAAAATAAAAGAGAGAGAACATGAAAAAGTTAAAAAGTTTATGAATTATGAGGGAAACGATTCATCACTGCACAGTAAACTGCAATCATTTTGATTTGTAAAAAAAAAATATATACTTTTTTTTTAAATCGCAAAAATATATATTTTTTTTTCATAAAGCAGAAGTACAATGTTTTACACATACTACTTTTCATTATTGTATAAGATACAGTAATGGAGGAAAAAAATGTTGAATATTTCCAAAACTTTTACTGCTGTAAACTGTACCTAAGCTCTTAACTAAAACAGTTTCAGCTTTAAAAATATATGTAATCAATTTATTATGTGTAAATATTAATCTTTTTAGAGGGTACTTCATTGTAATTTTTGCATGTAAGTTTATTACATATCGAATCCTCCCTTCAGCAAGGGAGTGCTTGAATTTTGTATATTCACAATTTCATTGTATTATATTTTTCTGGTAATAAAATTATTATTATTATTATTATTATTATTATTATTATTATTATTATTATTATCACTGATGTGTTGTAATCAATTTCGTCTATTGCCATCGAGATATTCAGCTATAGCTGATTATCTCAAAATAACATAAAAGATGAAAATAAGCCTTTCCGAAAAGTGAGTTGGAAGAAAATTATACTAAGACGAAAAGAATATTTTCCAAAAGCAGGCCTAATTGAAAGTGAAAATTAGATAATAATCCAAATGATCTTCTTTCTATTTTACGAAAATTTAAAGGGGTACTCAAGAAAAAAATATATTTCTTTTATATTTTGTAGACAACAGGGGCCTGATGACATCACCGAAAACCTCAATTCAAAATATCAAATAATTCTCAATATACGAGAGAAGGAATTTTGTACACTACTACTGCCGACGTCACACTGCCGCACCAGTGGCTTGCATTATGTAAGCTCGCACCTGCTTAAGGTTTTTTATAAAAAGAAAACGTTTATTGCGTGATTTGGACATGAATTATAGTGAATGTAGCAGCATTACCATCTCAATTGTAGGACATTTACACAAGATAATCCAGAGCGAAGTCTACCAACATCGTACTTTCTGTTGTCGTGGAGTTCTTAATATGTAAATAATTTGTACAGGGACATCATTTTATTTTTATTAACATTTTTAATATTAACCTGTCTATACCTTTAGAGAACCGGAAACACCGCTTGCTCCCCCCTCCAAGACTGGAGTTCGATGATACTGGCGTAAAACACAAATCACTCTACTAGGTATAGGAAGGAAGAAAAGTAGTTCACCCATTTACGTAAACTAGGAAATATCGCGATTTTGAGTTTGATAATTTTCATTAGGTTTTTCTTTAATCAAAGTACAGTACTGTATTAAGAATAAGTGTTTTTACTCACGAAGTGAGTTATCCATGCGAACGTATTCATTATGCAGTGTATATTATACTGTCTACAGCACATTAGCGTACAATATAGAGAAAGAAGTTAAATTGAAAAATAATCATAATATGAATATTTAAACACAATTTTGAAAATGGTGGCCGTTCATTTCGATACAGGCTTCAGTTCTTTTGTGCATATTATCGCACTATAGACTATTGCATCTAATTCCAATTACCAGTTTCGTCCTTCGTACTAGAAACTCATGTTGAAATAATTCTGTACCTACTCTACGTGCTCTAAATTCAATCTTCACTTCTGCCCGACCCGAAAATATAAAATTACTCAGACATGCTATCTACTGTCCGTCCAAGTGGTTATGCCGCAGGATTGTAGAAAGGGAGGAAATCATGTGACAGTTAAATACTTAACGAGGCCCTTTTATTTAAGTTAAATTAAACAGCTGTATAATATTACGTAAACTTCCAATTCCTAAGAGAAATTAATGTTTTCAGAAAAGAGCTAAGACAGCCCAGCTATTACAGAGGGGCGAGCAGAAGCAGGTGGGGGAAATCGGGATGCGACGTAGGCAAACGGACAGTACCTGTGCGAAAATATGATTCAATATTGAAAGCTCTTTCGTCACTGGAAAACGCGAACATATTTATGGAACGTACTATACTCAGTAACTCAGTACTGCTTACTATCTGCGGTCTTGGTTCTGTGTGGAGTTGGAGCTTCCTTAATAGAAGGGGTGGGAGTGAAGTACATTCAAAAACTCAAGTACAATAAAAATTGAAGTAAAAATAAAATGATGTCCCTGTACTACTGGCTAGACAATGAATATATTTTCTATGGTATGTTTCTTGATCGTTTAAAAATAGTTTTTACAGTGAGACCTGAGACCGCTGCTTCTTGGATCTTACATTGCGATGACATACCCAATCACATCTTACTGTCGATTAGGAAGATATTGGCAGAGAAAAAAAGATGCAGTATTTCCACATCCAACTTGCAGTTCAAATTTGTTCCTTATATGTTTATTTTTAACTACCATGGGCAGGGCACTTAGCACGTATGGGCGAGTCCATAAATGCATATAGAGTGTTAGTTGGGAGGCCGGAGGGAAAAAGACCTTTGGGGAGGCCGAGACGTAGATGAGAGGATGATATTAAAATGGATTTGAGGGAGGTGGGATATGATGCTAGAGACTGGATTAATCTTGAACAGGATACGGACCGATGGCGGGCTTATGTGAGGGCGGCAATGAACCTCCGTGTTCCTTAAAAACCATTTGTAAGTAAGTTGTACTACCGAATATTAAACAGAAAACAAAATGTCTTTATTACGAAACAACAGAAAACATAAAATAAGTCACTTATTCTCCAGCGATTAATGGAAAAATATTTCAAGAATCGTTACCAAGGATGGAAAAACCTCATAACATGTTTTTTACATTCCCTCAGTAGAAATTGTGAAGGAAATAATATTAAAATGAATACTACTAAAACTAAAAGTATCTTAAAATGATTCCTATTACTTTTGAGACATACTGTACCTCCAACAGTAACACTATAGCTTGCCTTCACCTTTGTTTTAAAATGATGAAAGGATAAAAGGAATTATGTATGTTTTTTATCATTACGCACAACTACATCCACTTCTAATCGCTGAGCCTCAGGTTGAAAGATAAGAAATTTTCTTAAGTAAGAAAATATATTGAACCCCGAATCTGCATTAAATAAAACCTACAGCTCTTAAAATGTAATGGATTTATTCAAAGAAACTTGAGGTTGACCGTCATCTTCGCTCCAGAACAATATATTGTGCAGTTAACAATACGTTATTGAAGTTTTGTGTGTGTTATCATGCTATAATTTACAATTAACAATACGAACACAAGTAATGTATTCAATTCGATTCGCTTTTGTTTACCTGCCTTGGTACAATGACCCAATGAATTGGAAACACGTAATACAAGCTTCGGCCATCAGCTGTATACATTTGTTTCATACATATTACATACAAACAAAAGCAAAATGAGAGTTCAAATAAAATAATTACAGTTACAGGAGCCTTTGAAATACCATGACATATTTAGCAACCAAAACTGTAAGTTTAATAAACTGTAATATTATTCATTTTATATGCGAGTCTTTGTGTAAACGGAACATAAAATTCGAGATTTTGTAGTTACGGGAAAATTTCCAGTAATTGAGAATTCGATTAAGTACTCACCTGAAACAAAGAAACAAACACGATTAGGACACATATAATGTCAAACGTAGCACACAGAATTTGTCTACGCAGAAATAAACTCTTATTTACACCTGGTTACGTTAATGTTTTGTTATTTTATGAAACAATAGGCCTGTTTAAAAGTGGGACATCCCATTGAAACACTGCAGGGGAATCAAAAGTCTGGAACCATATAAATATCTTCCATATGCTTGATTTTCGATTACTATTGGTGTTACCAGTATTTGTAAGACCAAATGATCTACCAGTGACACATTCGATTCTAGCCCTCAGCTATCTCAAAAGCCGCCATTTTGAATGCAACTTTGAAATTTTAAATAGAAAGGGTGTCATGTAGGTACTCAGAATCATGTGAAATTTTCTGGGAAAAACAATGGTGCAATCCATATTGAGATGTCTCTAATCGTTTTCAAGTTATTTGAAGATAACTGTAATATTAACACAAACATTAGTTACTCCATCTACATATATTTTTTAAAATGGCACAGTACTAAGGAGGCTTTGGAAAGATATTTTTATGGAATTCTGGTAATTCACTTTTCTTGCTTTACTGTTTAGTTAACCTGTGACAGTTTCAATGCATTGTTGTGATTATTTGAAGCTTTCCTGTAACAAATTTCTTCATTTTTGTGATGGCATTATCGAAAGAGGAAAGAATTGATATCATTCTTCATTATTTAATTTATTTAACTTATTTAACTTGCTAGCTAGCGAGTACAAATTAAAATTATAAAACAAAAATATTTCTAGCCACCACCGTAAGAGCCAGGCTCGTGTACGGTGTGGTCTTATGGTAGGTTAAGTCACAGAAATGTTGCAGCATACTGAACGAACAGTTCTCTTGACATTGGATTGGCCGGCATGGACCAGTAGAATGGCCGGCCAGGTCTCCAGATTTAACACCCCTTAATTTTTTCTTTTGGGTTTACATAAAGAGCTTGATATATGAGGAGAAAATTGAGAATGTGGATAGAACATTTTGTAGCATTTCCGAGGTGACTTTGGCACAGGTTTCAATGATACGATTCTTTAAATGTTCCACATTCTCAATTTTCTCTTAATCCTACCAAGCTCTTTATGTAACCCCAAAAGAAAAAAATCAAGGGGTGTTAAATCTGGAGACCTGGCCGGCCATTCTACTGGCCCACGTCGACCAATCCAATGTCCAGGGAACTGTTCGTCCAGTCTACTGCAACATTTCTGTGGCTTAATCTATCAGAATGAAGAATATTAATTCTTTCCTCTTTCGATAATGTCATCACGCAAATAAAGAAATTTGTTAGAGGAAAGCTTCAAATAATCACAACAATGCATTGAAACTGTCACAGGTTAACTAAACAGTAAAGCAGGAAAAGTTAATTACCAGAATTGCATTAAAATACCTTTTTCAAAGCTTCCTTAGTACTGTACCATCTTACAAATCTCGTATATGTAGTAACTAATGTTTGTGTCATTATTACAGTTGTCTTTAAATAACTTTAAAACAATTAGAGATATCTCAAAACGGATTTCACTATTGTTTTTCTCAGAAAATGTCACATAATTGTGAGTACCTACATGACTCCCTTTCCATTTAAAATTTCTAAGTTGCATTCAAAATGGTTGCTTTTGAGATAGCTGAGAGCTAGAATCGAGTGTGTCACTGGTAGAGCATTTGGTCTTACAAATACTGGTAACACCTATATTAATCGAAAATCAAGCATATGGAAGATATTTATATGGTTCCAGACTTTTGATTCACCCTGTACATTATTATTATATTTATCCCACACTGTAATTGAGGACCTGAATTCTAAAAGTATGCTAACTCCAGGTGCTTTCTGAATGCTATATGTACTAATTACATGAACGTAGAATGGTTTAGTCCACACCTGTGGAGTAACGGTCAGCGCGTCTGGCCGCGAAACCAGGTGGCTCGGGTTCGAATCCCGGTCGGGGTAAGTTACCTGGTTGAGGTTTTTTCCGGGGTTTTCCCTCAACCCAATACGAGCAAATGCTGGGTAACTTTCGGTTCTGGACCCCGGACTTATTTCACCGGCATTATCACCTTCATTTCATTCAGACGCTAAATAACCTAGATGTTGATAAAGCGTCGTAAAATAACCCAATAAAATAAAAATAGAATGATCTAGAATTCAGGTGGTTTTCTCATGAGATCAAAAAACTTGACAGAAAACAAGTATTAGACTGTTTTTAATATACGATATCATACCATGAGACATGACAATACCACATATGAGCTTAACTCAATTTTCAATTTTTTGGAGTTAGCCTATTTTGGAATTCAGGTCCTCAATTGTCATCATGTCCTAGAGGAGAGATGTTGGAAACGGATGAAAAAGATTGCTTTTCCTGAAATGGAGTAATTATGTTTCTTCGAATTTTACATATCTGAACATTTAAGAACCTGTGCGAACACTAAAAAACTTACAACATTTCAAAATGAGTTTCTATCTTATGTCGCTGACGTCATTTCCTAGAAGCCTAGAGTGTATTTTAAGCATAATAATACAGTAGATATTAAGCTCTGTACGGGTACAGAGAACATGGACCACTTGGTCTTACATACCACATTTTATAGCCCGTGTCTACTGTTTTATGTGAAGTCCTGCGCTCCCATCTTAATTACAAACTGGAATGCCGGGCTGTGACTTTCACCCCTGCTGTTGTTATTCGAAGCCAGCGTCCATGACCTACTTAAAAATTTGCGCACTGGACTGACTAACGATACTCGAGAACTGATATTTATGTCACGTTTCACAAAACTTTTCTCATTTCTCCAGAGAGACCGTATAGTCTAGAACGACGCTTATCGAATCAAAATACATGGAATAATGTAGAACTTAACTGTCATTACTACCGTCGAGCGACCTTCCTAAAAAAAAAAAAAAAAAAAAAAAGGAAGAGAAATGTTGGCTTTTTTCCAATTCTTTGTTACCCTCTCGTTTGAATATTTTAAACTTAATGACGCGGAGTTTGAGTAGACGACTTTAAATTACACGCAATGCAAACAAAGGGGCTGTTGGTGAGTTATAGACATGACTGATTTATACGTATGGATGTAAAGATAAGACAGATTAAACAGACAGTTTGGATATGCAGACAGATTTTATAGAATATGTAGGGGAGAATGGGGAAATGACGGTCAGCTATTATTTCAAAGATCATACTACTGAGTTATTTCTAGTGAGTGCTGCTCTCTCGCAACTGATTCAGGAAGCCACTGCAGTTGTAATTTTGCTGCGGTGGACGTACATCTCCACATTTCTACGCATCCTAACGTCCACCAACAAACATCACGACCAAGTTACTATCCACCTGTAATTATCACTGCTGGACATTTAATTGTAAATTTCTAAATCTTTAATTCGATAACTGATAGTATAGCCGGATGATCTGTGCCCCTTCAGCGCTGTCGTCGTTCTTGGAAAAGTTAACGCCTCTCCTCACTCCATTCCTCCAGCTTTCCTCCCACCACGTCAAACTGCAGGCCACGAACCTTGTCGAATAGGGGTGTTGCCAAACTTCCGTCAAACAGTGTTATGTCTCTTGAATATTGCTTATTAATAATGTGAGGTTAATTATTACTTATTCATAATTTAATTTAAGTAGGTCTAATGACGCTGATTGACTTCTATGATTAAATGGAGATAATTATATGATTACAGTGGATATTTGTTGGTTAAATGGAAATTACGTGAAGGGAATCTATTTCGTTTCTAAAAAGAAATGTTTTCGTCATAAATACTTTTTCTTCACCTTAGACTATTATCTTATTTTGTTAGGTTTGGAACGTGAACTTGAAGGCCTAATAAAATTATAAAATTGTAGGAATGAATGAACACATATTCATGTACCCTCTTTCTTTCTCATCCGGGCTAAGGACCGGCTATGGCGAAGTTAATACATACTACGATCTTATTATATATTTACATACTATATAGCATAACATGCTGATAATATGCAGGAGTTCTAATTTATTCGTATGAAAATAATTGAGGGTAAACATTGGTAATTTCGTGATAATTTCATGAAAACTAACTTAAAATGCAAATGTGTAAATATATTCTTATTCCGATTTTTTCATCTATAAGACTATAACTTGCTGTACAAATCTGAAGACATGAATGATTGGATACGTTCTTGAATATGTGCCAAAAACCACTTTTACAACTTAAGCTGAAAGGTTGGTTATTTCGTGATAACCTTGGTAATTTCGTGATATTACATTGATAATTTCGTGAGAGGTAGAAGAATTATGGAAAAATTCATTAAAGTCAAATGAAATTCTCATTTATTGTTACAAGACTTCAAACATAGTAATTCCGTCTAATATTCATAGCAAGAAAACATAGAAATACATATCGACACATAATAAGAATGACATCAAAGTAAAAATTGAAATTGAAAGGGTGAAGATTTTTATTACGGACTTTACTATAGCCTATATTACTAGGGTAACTCCAAAAGTAATGCATAACGTTTGTTTAAAAATTATATTTTTATCCTGCAGCTTTGCTATTTTCACAGAATGTACATAGATGCATTCTTAAGGAGCAAAATGTCACTTTTCCACATAATTCCCGTCCCTTTCAACTGCCTTACGTAACCTAGGAACGAGGGCCTGAAGACCAGCAAGGTAAAAGTCTGGACCAACACGTCTGAGCCACTCTTTAGCAGCGTGCACAAGGGAGTCCTCTTCTAACCTCGTTCCGCGAAGGGATCCTTCAGTTTACCAAAGAGATGCTAATCGCACGGTGCCAGTTCAGGACTGTAAGGCGGGTGTTTCAGTGTTGTCTATCCGAATTTTCTGATCTGGTCTGTGGTCTTGTGACTGACATATGGCTGTGCGTTGTCGTGCAATAGCAGAACATCCTGCTTCTCCCGATGTAGTCGAACACGACTCAGTCGAACTAGAGGTTTCTTGAGAGTTGCAACATACCCGTCAGAATTAATGGTGGTTCCGTGTGGCATGATGTCCACAAGCAAGAGTCCATCTGAATCGAAAAATACAGTAGCCATAACGTTTCCTGCCGAAGGTGTACTTTTGAATTTCTATTTCTTTGGTGAATTTGCATGATGCCACTCCATTGTCTGCCTCTGTCTCCGGTCCAAAATGGTGGAGCCATGTTCCATCCTCTGTCACAATTCTTGCAAGTAAGTCATCTAGCACTTATCATTGACACTTAGCATGATAATAATTCAAACAGAAGCTACACTGAACCCATTGCGTCTCCGTTTTCTTTTTTGTTATCAGATCTTGTCTTCAGATTTCTAAAATTCCTATTGTAATACAATTTTTAAAATAATATAAAATTGTAACACTTAATGCTCAACAAAATTTCGCCTCAAACAGCTAAGATTTCTATCAGTAAAGCTAAGCCTATATGGCGACTACAGATGTATCTAAAATTCCAAAAACATTTCCTAAAATTTCATGAAGATACAATAAATCTTTGTACCAAATATCATATGCTTACCTTTAGTAATAAGCCTGTAATGTAATTACAAACATCCACAAAATTTGTATGCCTGGGAAGTCGACGCAAACTTGCTCTCTCCAAACATAAAAGCTCACTGAAGCAACTACAATAGTCACACAAAGCTTAGTTGTATGTTTCTGGAAACTGGACAACATATGCAATCCCTTGGCGGAAATTTGGATTCCGTAACACCATTGGTTAGTTCACAAAAGAGCAAAGAAAAAGTATCACGGAATAACCACTGCCACGAAATTACCAATGTTTACCCTACATATTTACAAAAGACCAAGACTTGTATTATGCATGAAATTACAGAGGGCATATCCCGGACATATCTGAATCTGAGTCACTACTATTACTGCTGCTGCTGTCTTCACCCAAGTTGATAACAAATCTAGCTACTTCCTCTTCCATTAATCAGTAACGTTTCTTTCCCACCTTGGAAATTTATTGCTTTCCTCGCAACCTTCAATAATTTCTTCAAAGTCGGAACTTCTTTCTGCATGGTATAAAATTCTTGTATCTTTCTTCTTAAAATACATCGGCCCATATCATCTACAAGAATCAAAGATTCCCTTGGTCTGTTCCTCCCTGGTGATTCTAGCTTTTCATCTCCTGCACAGACTCCCTCTCTCCTGATTTTCTTTATTAGGCGCTCTGACCCGCCTTTATAAATTACATAAAAATGTTGTATTATATCAGTATTAGTTAAGTAAGTAATTTTAATACGTAATCAATTGGAAAAAAATAAGCCTCAACTGTGATCGCAGCTGCTCTTTTCGTTGCCTGATTTATAGGAAACAGATATTGACCTGTTTGTTTCTCTTCATCGCAAAATGCTATCACTTGCTTAATAATATTTTTTTCACCACTCCGTGCTACAGTATTCATGTTGAGTTGACAACACTGGACTGCAAGTGCAAATAAACTGAAGAAGGTTCAAAATTGTGAGCAGTGGGGGAGAGAAAGAGAGAGAGATAGAAAAGAGAGAGATAGGAATGCAAGGAGGGAAATGAATTACCGAGGCTGAGAAGGAATTAGGGTTCAGTTCGCATATCTTACGGGGGCACAGATCCGATGGTCCGACTATACCTGTCAACATATCACAGATGTAATTTTAACAAATATGTACAACTAATTCATTCAACATAATGTTATTCAACTGTTTTTAAGGGATTAGGTACAGCTTACAGCAGTAAAATTTTTGGAAATATTCAACATTTTTTTCATCCATTACTGTATCTTGTACAATAATGAAAATTGGTATGTGTAAAATACTGTCCTTCTGTTATATGAAGAAAATACATTTACGATTTAAAAAAAAAGTATTTATTTATTTTTTCAAAATTCAAATTGCTGGCAATTCACTGTGCAATTCACTTTCAACTACATTGCTTAATAAATAATATATAGTTTTTATTTTGTGTTATAAGAAAATACTGATATTTGACCATTTTTAAAAATGAATTTATTTTTTATCAAGCTATCAAAGGTAGAGAAGTGATCTTGCATTCTATTGTAGGTATGACAAGCATAAATACACACAAAAATATTCATCACAGAATGTTGGATAGTGTTTGAATTATGAGGGAAATGCTTCATCACTGCACAGTGAACTGAATTTTGAAAGAAAAAAATATAAATATATTTTTTTTAATCTTAAAAATATTTTTTTCATATAGCAGAAAGACAGTGTTTTACACATACTAATTTTCATTATTGGACAAGATACAGTAATCGAGGAAAAAAAATGTTGAATATTTCCAAAATTTTACTGCTTTAAACTGTATCTAGCACCTTAATTGCATTTTGCACTGTTTTATAATTAGCCTAAGACATATCTATTGTACATAATACTTTGTAATTCTGGTTTTTCCACATTAGACAATGATGTACAAATACTTTAAAAATCACATATGCACTCTGACATGTTCCTGAAAAATTCATCTGAGTTTCTAGTTTTTGTCGTAATGGCACAATTCATGCATTTTCAAAGTTGTCAACCAGATATTCCATAATACGTTTTTATCATGTTGAGATGAGACCTGATGATGCCATAAGGCGAAAGTTCTCGTCATAAAATAAAATATATTTTTATACTCAATGATATAATTCATTGTTTTAAATGATAAGTATTGACTGAACAGTAACCTAACATAATTGATTCATTAGTAACTTATCTAAAAACAACGTCTGTCAGAATACAATAAAGTTTGCAGTGACAAATCTATTATAAAAAATGTACAAAACAAAACCTTTACAATGCACATAAGAATATTGATGAATGGCTTTCATTTGTTTCATTCCGAAATGAACGTTACAGGAGCAAACTAAATGAAACAATTGAAAATAAAATTGTGACGTTTTACGTCATAGCTAGAAATAGCAGCTATTAATAACTGACGATCAAAATGATGGTCATATTTGAATTTTACATTAGTCTCTTTTCACATGTAAAAACCCCACGCTTTTGTGAGTGATGTGATGCCTTTGTATCGATATAATCGTTATTTCAACAACGTTTAAACGATTTGAAATGAACATTTAACATGCATCGAAAGCTATATTTTGATATCGGGAATTGCTCCAATAAATTCTGATGGTTGCAATGAAAATAGAAACAGAGTTCATAAAAAAAATTACAACAATTCTGGGGGAACAAAACACTGTTATTTTAGTTCCCTTGGTAATTACACCTACAGAAACTTATACTTACTTATCGCAGACTCTCATTAGCTTGAAATTTTATGGTAATTCTATTGGAAGTAAGTAGGCGTAAACTATGACATCTTAAACTACAGGGTGGGGCATGGGAACCAAGTGTTTTTTAAATGGCTTGTACTCGGTCATTATGAAAGGGAGAGACGTGCGGCATGTGACAGTCCATTCCGTGGCTCATAGCATTTCACCTGCAGTCGGCATCATGGAGCAGTGGACGCATGTTTGCATATGATTGTTTTGTTAGAAATGGCGAGTCGGTGACCTCGATACGGCGTGAGTTTTGCTACAGATTCAATATTAATCGCAATGATTCTGTTCCCGTGCGTGACACAATCTTATGTTGGGTTAAAACATCTTAAAAAAAAAAAAAAAAGGCGCAATACTGAAGAATAAATCGCCCGGCCTCCAACACAGAGTGCGTACTCCAGAAAATTTTCAGTCAGATAAGCGATACTGCGCAGCCCAGGTCGCTCTGCTCGAAGACATTCAACTGCTCTTGGAACCAGCAATCGTACGGTAAGACGGATTTTGCATGGCGATTTACATTTACACCCATACCAGATAGTTGGTTTCAGCAAGATGGGGCCAATGTGTATATCTCCAGAGCGTCATTGGCAGTTCTTTGCCTCCTGTTTTCCAATCGTCTCATTTCGAGATTTTGTGATGTTCCATGGCTCCCTCGGTCCCCTGACCTGTCCACGTGATTTTTTTCTATGTGAGTACCTAAAGGCACGTGTTTACGAAGATAAGCCCCGAATATTAAATGAATTAAAGGACACAGTACGTCAAAACATCACCCAAATCAACAGAGATCCCCTGGAAAGAATAGAGGTGAATTTTCGTCAGCGCCTTAAACAATGCGTCAACACAGACGGACATCACATGCCAGATGTAATTTTCCGCTCATAATTGAAATGGTATGTTCTCACAAACGTTGTTCTACGAATAAAATGTGTTGAAAACAAAAACTAACTGTTTTATGATTATTTTAAAAACACTTGATTCCTATGCCCCACCCTGTATAATAAAAGACGCACGGTCTGTCATTTCAGTTTCTATGTTGATTAACTGACTAAATTTACATTATTTGAATGTAAACTGATACATCCAAACCTCCCATAAACAAAACCCAGCATGTTATTTTAATTTCAATGACGACTGTATTCCGCGTGTTGCCATTCCACGTCGACTACGAATGTTGCGCTAAGTGTAGATCCATTATCCTGAGGCGCATCTTTTGATCTCATTCTGATGAAAGGTTTCTCCGCTTCATCGAAACTTGTAACTATATCGAATTTGAGCAAAGGGTTTCATCTGCCGTGTACAGAAGATCATGACTCTATAGATACAGCTTGTTTTATCACTGAATCCAAATAAATACATAAAAGATCAGGAAAATAATTGATCCATTCCATTCAACCATCACAATCATAGTAAGTGATTCTTACGTCTACTGTATTTCTCACAAGAAATAATTTGTAACACTGTAATATTATTCATCATCATAATCATCACATTCTTGTTTTTATTTTATTATTATTATTATTATTATTATTATTATTATTATTATTATAATGCTATCTTTGAAAATTAGCATTTTGCGTGTTCCTTTTCAAGACTCTACTTTACCTATATGTAATCTTTGCATCTTTCTTTTGACAGATCTATGCTTCCTTCTTCAATTAATAACATAGGCTTATTTTGCTGTCTTCACGAATATTATATGATTTACATTCAGTCATGTCGAAAGTAATGTCATCATAAACCTACACAGCACGGCAAAAAACTCGGGGCACATGACTAGACCTAGAACACGTATTTACTGAAGAAGAAATCAAGTTACTAGAGATGAACAAAACTAACTGCCGTTCTGCTCGCTGTGTTCGTTGCATTTTTCTTTCGAGTCTCGTCTCGTCATTCTCGTGCGCTTCGAGTCTCGCTCATCATTCTCGAAATAGCATTTGGTCGGCGTGGAAAGATTTCGTAACTTTGAATAACATACATAATTGAATTAAATAACATTACCCTAATGTTTAAATGAGACAAAAAGACAAAACAGAACGGTATCTTAGTTACCAAAATTTTCTTGTTCTATTATATGATATTAGGCCTACCTATGGTTATAAAAATTTAAAAAAAAATTGTCAAATAAATTAGCATTTATAAGAAACATAACACATAACGTTTATATCATTTTACTTGAGATTGCACACTTGATCTCAAACATATGAAAAGAAAATTCCTAGCCTTTAATAAGGGCCTAGTAATTAAATAAAGATTTGGAAACAGATTATTATACACTAAAATGTAGAGATGATGTTTCAAATAGGTTATAGATAGGAGTTCAGTCAGGTATAAACAACTGTGGCGATTCAAGGCTGCTTGACGTTCGGGACTTCGGGAGTGATCAATCTAGGCGTCTCGAAACACTCACAAGCAGTCTTTACGTCAACGACGCGACGTAATACAACATTGTCATGCGGGTTTTCGGCTTTGCGGGCGCTGTTAACCTTGCTTTCTCGATCGTTGCTCATCTCTACAAGTTACCTACGACGCGCAATAGTTATCTATGAAGTCATACGGCACAAACTGACTCAGGGCTGTACAGTCTCTAGTGCGACAGCAGTACAGACAGTTTTATAGTCGGTCCGTGTTTATACTCTATTCTACGGGTACGTGAAGCTCAATCAATAATCTCAGAAACATCACGTCCTACTACATGACATATGTTATTAGAGAAATCTGGTAGAAAAATTTTCATTTTAAATTAAGGATCGCAAACGAAAAGCAAAGCAACACTATAATACTGACGACAGCTCTGCCATGAGGTCCGCACAAATGCTTGTTTCAAGCAAATGTATGCAAATTTTTTATTCATTAAACACAAATTTGCAGATGTGACCAAAACATTAATAATTTAGAAAATAAAATTAAAAAATGCTCGATTTGTAGATGAACTTTTCAAAAAACCGTATAGAGTAGCTCCTGGGTCTGTCACAGAAAAAGTGCAGCAGAAAATGGAAACCGTTCTTCAGAAGAATTCTGGCTATGCTACAATTGAGTCGTTCAGAGCAGAAGTGGTTACTTACTTACTGGCTTTTAAGGAACCCGGACGTTCATTGCCGCCCTCACATAAGCCCGCCATTGGTCCCTATCCTGAGCAAGATTAATCCAGTCTCTATCATCATATCTCTCCTCCCTCAAATCCATTTTAATATTATCTTCCCATCTACGTTTCGGCCTCCCTAAAGGTCTTTTTCCCTCCGGCCTTCCAACTAACACTCTATATGCATTTCTGGATTCGCCCATACGTGCTACATGCCCTGCCCATCTCAAACGTCTAGATTTAATGTTCCTAATTATGTCAGGTGAAGAATACAATGCGTGCAGTTCTGCGTTGTGTAACTTTCTCCATTCTCCTGTAACTTCATCTCTCTTAGCCCCAAATACTTTCCTGAGCACCTTATTCTCAAACACCCTTAACCTATGTTCCTCTCTGAAAGTGAGAGTCCAAGTTTCACAACCATAAAGAACAACCGGTAATATAACTGTTTTATAAATTCTAACTTTCAGATTTTTTGACAGCAGACTGGATGATAAAAGTTTCTCAACCGAATAATAACAGGCATTTCCCATATTTATTCTGTGTTTAATTTCTTCCCGAATATCACTTATATTTGTTACTGTTGCTCCCAGATATTTGAATTCCTCCACTTCTTCAAAAGATAAATTTCCAATTTTTATATTTCCATTTCGTACAATATTCTCGTCACGAGAAGTGGTGTAAGTAAAAAAATGGGTAATGAGGGTTAAAGTAAACATTCTGTAAAATAGAGCACAAAGAAGCAATTAATATTCAATTTATTTAAACTATTAGTAGTCAGTGGATAGCACGAAGGACATACTAATTGCTACTTTACGCTGTATTTTACAGGACTTTTACTTTAAACCTCATTACCCAATTTTGACTTACACCACTTTTGCTCTGAACGGCTCAAATGCTAAGATAAGATATTATTATTATTTCATAGCGTCTCACATCACATCATGTGATTTGAAGCGAAGTTTTTCACGTTATAATCATTGCTTAGATGTTAGGAGGAAAAGCGTAAATTCTTATATATTTATACAGTGAGTGTAGAAAGTATTGATATATTCAACAATATTGTAGATAGAATTAATTAATATAATTAATTATTCACTATATATATATATATATATATATATATATATATTCACAAAAATATGAACCTATAAATTATACTCTATAAAGTCAAATAAACGTAGTTTCCTCTGTTTTAACACAAAAATCAACGAACAAAAAATATTGATACAGTCCCATATTATGACTGTTTTTTGTCTTTACTTTCGGAGTTCAATACTTAGTTGGGACCACTTTGCATTTCAAGATGGCTTTCAAACGGCGAGGTATCGACTCGACTAAGTTGAAGTTACTGGAGCAGGGTTATTTCTTCATTCTTCTTCCAAAGCGTATTTGGTTCATACTTGTACTGTACTGTACTGTAGTTAGCTCCTTACACACACCTGTCTCTTTTGTTTACAGATCCAGGTTATCTGGGTTGCATCTTCCACCACTCCTACCAGACAAACTATAGGCCTACTTCTAACGTGCACACATTGCAAGCAGTAACTTACATCACATCTGTCCACTTTTAGACATTTCACTAGAGCAATTCTTTCTTCTCCATCAAATCCTTCATATTCCGCCTGCTGTTTCTACTCTTAAGTTCGTTTTATACAGGGACATCACTTTATTTTTACTTCAATTTTTATTGTACCTGAGTTTTTGAATGTACTTCACTCCCACCCCTTCTACTAATGAAGTTTCAACTGCCCTCCAGACAGAATCAAGATCGCATATAGTAAACAGCACTGAGTTAGTGAGTATAGTACGTTCCAGAAATATGTTCGCGTTTTCCAGTGACGAAAGAGCTTTCAATACTGAATCATATTTTCGCAAAGGTACTGTCGTCCGTTTGCCTACGTCGCATCCCGATTTCCCCCACCTGCTTCTGCGCGCCCCTCTGTAAAAGCTGGGCTGTCTTAGCTCTTTTCTGGAAACATTAATTTCTGTTAGGAATTGGACGTTTACGTAATATTATACAACTGTTTAAAATAACTAAAATAATAGGGCCTCGTTAAGTAATTAACTGTCACGTGATTTCCTCCCTTTCTACGATCCTGCGGCATAACCACTTGGACGGACAGTAGATAGCATGTCTGAGTAATTTTATCTGTGCGGGTCGGGCAGAAGTGAAGATTGAATTTACAGTACGTAAGGTACTCTTTTATAGAGTAGGTACAGAATTATTTCACCATGAGTTACTAGTACGAAGGACGAAACTGGCAATTGGAATTAGATGCAATAGTCTATAGTGCGATAATATGCACAAATGAACTGAAGCCTGTATCGAAATGAACGGCCACCATTTTCAAAAATGTGTTTAAATATCCATATTATGATTAGTTTTCAATTTAACTTCATGCTCTAAATTGTATGCTAATGTGCTGTAGACAGTATAATTTACACTGCATAATGAATACGTCCGAATGGACAGTTCAATTCGTGAGTAAAAACACTTATTGTTAATACAGTACTGCATTTTGATTAAACAAAAACCTAATGAAAATTATCGAACTCAAAATTGCGATATTTCCTAGTTTACGTAAATGAATGAAGTACTTCTCTTCCCTCCTATACCTAGTAAAGTGATTTGTTTGTGTTTTATGCCAGTATCATCGAACTCCAGTCCTGGAAGGGGGTAGCGAACGGTGTTTCCGGTTCACTAAAGGTATAGCTAGGTTAATATTAAAAATGTTAGTAAAAATAAAATGATGTCCCTCTATTATAGGTACTTTCTTATAAAGTTTGCATACTATATGATTAGCTACAAGCCTACATAAGAAACTATTCTCTCATTCCAGAATATTAAAATATCTACGCAAAGTAGGGAATTCAGAGCGGATCATGTCTATGGATTTAGACGCCGCCTTTTCTTGGACTTCAAGTTCTTACGTCTCCGCCTGCCAAAGGACAGTGCTAGGAGCTCGGGGCACAAGAGGCTCTCGTTATGCAGTGATGATATGAAAGATTACCAGTTACGGCAAGTGAGAATTCAGCTCGCGGTAAGAAAATGAGTCTCATCCCCAGGGCGTCTATAGCCGCCTGAGCAATCCAATCTAGTTAAAAGCCGAGCATGCTTGTGAAGGAAGTGCTGAAAATATGATCTATCATTTTGTTGAATGTATGCTTCACACTTCACATTTCCTCAACAAGTTCTCAGAAACACATAGCAGCCATCATGTTTAATTGATTGGATGGTATTAAATATGCTACTTTTCATATCCTGTGTTGTGCAAGCGTTATTTCGTGCAACTATTCTTTTAGATTTCTCCACAAGTAGTAGTCACGTGGGTTAAGATCGGAAGATGTCGGTAGTCACAAGTCTAGATTTATTATTAGATCATCTCAACTCAGATTCCAACAGAAACTACCGTTAAAAGGCTGTGTGCAGCTGTACTATTCATTCATTCATAGTGTTCTGTCCAAAGGCAAGCCTTTCACTGCAAACCCAGCAATCTCCACTCTTTCTTTATCTTGGAATTTAGTAGAGTACAATGGTGATAAAAATAGTAACAATGATGATGATGATGATGATGATGATGATGATGATGATGATGATGATGATTAGGCTTCGAGATTTGGGACCCGATACAATAAGTTTACTGTGCATGTATTATAAGTTGTTGACTCGCTGCTGGTAGTGAAAGGTAGAGATGTGTTGAGGTAACAACGTTGCTATTTAGAGTAGAGTACGGTCGTATGAGGAAACACACACATATGTACAGCTGTCAAAAAAAAAAAAAGTGGCCACACTCGTGAACAGCGAATATTTTCAAAGTCCACTTCGGGTCTCGGCGATGTTACACGATGCATGTGCTTGTACAAGTAGTTTCGGAACTATGAAAGTATTCCATATCTGCTCCTCGCAGACCAGCGGTAGAGTGCTTGTTTAATGATTCAAAGGTTCTGGGTTCGCGCCTTCTTCAAGTTCTCATTTTATTTTTTAATCGTTCTTTAGCGATGTAAATGATATTCAAATTATCATTTATATCCAGGTATCGTTCTTTATGGATATCACGTTATTTATATTTTGTTATCGTTCTTTAGAGATATGAATAAAATTCAAGTCATCATTTGTATTCTGTTATCGTTTTATAACGATATGAATAATAATTATTACTATTGTAGCTACAGTATCTCCAATGGGGGTTAGCCCTATTTTACATATGTATGTTAGGGCTATAGTTTTATACACAAAAAAGATAAGCATAAAGAGAAATGGAAAAGAAAATTAAATTAGCTTACGCGATGTAAACAAAACATAAACAATCCGTAAATTAGGCATTGCGATTGCAAAACAAATATCAGTTATCAATTTGAAACATACAAAAACATTAACAACACACATACGTAACACTTCTATAACACAAATATGCAGCTTTCCGTACCATACATCATAAATTAATACACAATAGTCACACAAACACAAACTATAATTACGACATTGCGACGACATCAAGCATCCCATAACTGACTCACATACATAACAAATCAAGCATCCGTTGCAACACATACACTTCAACATAGTAACCACACTTTTAAAAGTTACAAATTTGGCTCCAAGAAGAATAAATAGGACACTGTTACTAATTACTATTCTTCTACAATTTCTTAAATACATCTGTAATAAATCTGTGAAATTCCGATATGAATAATATTCACGTTTTTTTATAAGGGAACTGTGCCTATTATCGCACATGCGCCCAATATCGCACCCCATGGTTTATGAGTTCAGAACAGGCATAAGACCCTGAATGGAATAGCAGCTTATTCAATTCAATTAAAAGGAGTGTTAGCGCCCGCAGATGGATTGCTGCGAGCTTCAATGCATACTACACGCCTTGAGAAAGGAATAGGCAATGGGGAAATATTTGTAGTGTGTGATATTAGTGGTGTTTATACAACCAACGGTAAGGAGCAAAACTTTTATACACCGTTAGTTTGATTTGGTTAGTCGTGTAATATTTTTATTCAGTTAAAGAAATATTATAAACGTTTTATTTTTACTGAAACAAATTATTTTGTTTCGTGTATGCTATTTGCCCAATATCGCACACTTGTTGTTTTCCTATTATTGCACAGTGCGATATTAGGACGATGTTACTGCAAACTAATACAATCGTACAATTAATCTGATAATTCCAAAATTATTAAAAAATTGTCATTGCAAATGAGTCCAAAACGTTGTAAGCTGTGGAAAGAGAAGGTTATGAAGGCTGCAATCATATCAGTTAGGAACAAAGCCATGGGATTGCAACGTGCTTCCAATTCTTTATTGTTCCCAAGTATACTTTAAAAGATAAAGTCAATAACAAAGAGGAGGGTGTAGATAAACTAATGAGCACGAAACTTGGTATAAAACATGTACTTCCATTTGAACTGGAAGATTCTTTGGTTTCATATTGCTTAGAAATGGAGTAGCGATTTTATGGTTTATCTGTAAAGGACTTAAAACTATGGCTTTTCAGTTAGCATTTATGAATGGTCTGAACCACTCATTTTCGAAGAACGATGAAGCCGCATGACGGAAATGGCTGCACAGTTTCTTGAGAAGACACCAGGAATTGAGTCTCCGGAAACCACAAAGCACGACTATGGCAAGGATCAGAGGTTTCAATCAGGAGAACGTAATTAAGTTTTTTGACATTTATGAACCATTGATGAGCATTGTCAAGAATTCACCAAACAGACTGTACAACTGTGACGAGACAGACTTGACAGTGATTCAACACAAAGGCAACAGACTAGTTAGTCTGAAAGGTAAGAGGCAGGTTGGATCTGTATCTTCAGCAGAGAGGGGATCTTTAGTGACTGAAGTGACATAAATGAGTGCAGCTGACCATTTCCTGCCACCGTTTTTGGTTTTTCTAGGGTCAACATAAAAGCCGAACTTCTGGATGCAGCACCAAATGGTAGCTTAGCGGTCTGTCACAAATCTGGATGGATTCAGAATGAAAGATTTGTTCAATGGTGTCATCACATTCTCAGCAATGTGAAGCCTACGAAAGATGACCCAGTAATTCTAGTGTTAGATGGGCATTATTCCCACACTATAAATGTTGAACTCCTCGAACTAGCACGTGTTAATGGTGCTCATATTGTGTGCTTACCTCCACATTACACACATAAGATGCAACTCTTGGGTGTGGCATTCATGCTACCTTTCAAAACTTACTATGCTCAAGCAATTGAACAGTGGCTCAAACAAAATGCAGGCAGAGTAGTGACTCACTACCAGGTTGGTATGCTATTGGGAGAAGCTTTCAATAAAGCAGCAACTGTTGCTGTAGCTACAAATGGCTTCAGAAATACCGGTCTGTATCCTTGCAACCGCCATATCTTCAGCGACTTTGAATTTCAAGAAGTTTCTCCTAATACCCATGAATCAAGTGATCATTCATCTGAAGCTTTACCAAATAGATTGGATGATGCCAACACTTCCCAACCTCGGCCAGGCTCTATCAGTATCAACGAGCCAAAAACTCCACAAAATTAGTCGAGAGGCAAACTCTATCTTTTGTTACGCCTGCTGACATTTCACCAATTCCTAAAATAACTTACAACAAAAAAGTCCAACTGATAGAGGACGTAAAAGTGGTTCTGCTGCTCTACTAAAAAGTTCACAATATAAAAGGAATTGGCTGATGATTAAGAGGAAATTACTCACAGATAAGGAGACATATGAACGAAAAAGCATTAAAAAGAAGTAGGTTGATAAAGTACCTACTCAAAGGAAGAGACAGAAAAAAGAAAGTCAGGTATCTTCAGATTCAGAAGACGAAGAGTTGGATGAGTCAGTATACATCTCCATTGATAATGGAGATAGCGAAAATTATGCAGAATGTCCATATTGCAACGTGAAGTTTTCTTTTGACAAAAGGGGAGAAAAATGGATCGTATGCACTAAATGTGGAATTTGGTGCCATGAAGAGTGTTCTGGGGATGATGATTACAAAAATTGCATTCTGTTATTGTTTGGAAGGTTAGATTTAGTTATCTAAATATCTTAATTATGTTTAATTAACAAACATTCTATACCTTGCAAATCAAGCTTTCAGGTATAACTCCCTGTAAGATTATTTGAATAATTTCGAGGGAAAAATTGTTCCAGGGCCGGGTATCGAACCCGGGACCTTTGATACGTTAAACCAAAGGTCCCGGGTTCGATACCCGGCTCCGGAACAATTTTTGCCTCGAAAATATTCATTCTATACCTTGATAGCTGAATATGTAGTTATTTACTGTCAAACACATTGCATCAGAAAATCTTATAATTTCCGTGTTGTATTTGTATGTTATTAAAAAAACATGTTTTGTGCCTAAATACAACAGATATATAATAAAATGTGTTTCTATACAATAAACTTAACATTTATCCTATGTATTTTTCACAAAATGAGGGGTGCGATATTAGGAGCAGTATTTCTCCTAATACCGTTTTTGCAATTTTTCTTTTGTACTTGAAAAACAAATATAAATAAAAGTAATTTTTAAATTTGACCTCACTGATATAAGTATAATAAACTCGTATTAAGAATCCGTATTTATTTCAAATTTATGTGATATATTAGTACTTGAAAAACTACTTTTTCAAAATGGGTGCGATATTAGGCACAGTTCCCTTATTGTTATCGTTCTTTAGCGATATAAATAATATTCAAGTTATCATTCATATTGTTTTCCCTCATTAGCATTATAAAATAATATTCAAGTTATTTATATTGTTATTGTTCTTTCGCAATATAAATAATCTGTATTTTATGTAGGTAATTATTATAACACAAATAAACATCTTTCTTTGTAAAATAGGTTATTTTATTTAGATAATTAAATACGTATTATATAATATCTTATATTAATTAAACAAACCGATATTTATCATTTATATTGTGTTATCGTTCTTTAGTGATACTGTGTAAATAATATTCAAGTTATTTATATTGTAATCGTTCTTTAGCGATATAAATAACATAAATTTAATATTAGGTTTGGAAAAATCCAGTTGCATAATACTGCTATTAGTTTTTCTTTTTGTATTATTACATTATACTATCTTGAACCACAATAAAATGAAAAGGAGTAACGAGGAATTGAACCTGACACGTTGACATCTAAATTCCGACGTTCGTCCGCTGAGCTACGAGGGCAAAAGTGTGGAAACATTTTCGGAAAAATTGGCCCAATCACACTCTAAGATTTTCTGATGATTCGTAGAAGCTAGTCCAGGATGCGGGGGGCAAAGGCTAATTGAGATTTCCCGATCTCTGATAGGTTCAAACATCCTGATAGAATTAATATTTAACCCTTGCCGTGACTTTCGGTGAAGTCCGGAGGGCCCAATTAGTCAAGTCCACTCTCCTCATCTCCACGCTTGGGCCCCCTGGAATTTAATAAGATGCGAAAGAGATAGTGGTGTGCGGAAAGCAACGGGATGTTACCGCATTTAGGCCTATCCTTCCCAAGAAAAACTGCAAACATGAACAAAGGAAGCTTTAAATAGAAGAAGAAGGATCTTCTGCGGACCTCTGGAAAAAGAACTAAGGAAGAGACAAGTGAAGTGCTTTGTGTGGAGTGTGGCATTGTATGTGGAAGGAACATGGACATTACGACGAAATGAAGAGAAACGAATTGAAGCATTTGAAATGTGGATGTGGAGAAGAACGGTGCGTGTGAAGTGGACAGATAGAATAAGAAATAAAATTGTGTTTGAAAAAGTGAGTGAAGAAAGAATGATGCTGAAACTGATTAGAAAGATAAAAAGTAACTGGTTGGGTCTCTGGTTGAAAAGAATAATAGACGACATTAGGATATGTGGATCATATGCGGAGACTAAGAGGAAGGCAGAAAATAGGAAAGATTGGAGATTGCTGGGTTTGCAATGAAAGACCTGCCCATTGACAGAACACTTATGTATGTATGTTCAGAATGCCTGGAATATCGTGTCTAAAACAGTCGCTATTTGCAAAGACTAGTCAATTCCATGCCCACTCGACTGCAAGATGATCGAGATAAGAGGAAGATAGACTAAATATTGAATTGTGGCTTTTTGTTTTGTTTTTTGAACGCTTAATTGTTTGAATGTTTTAAGGCCGACACCAGTAAATTTGTTTTTTTTATGCCACGAAAGATATTTTTATTGAGAATAAAATCTTTTTTCTTTCCATTTGCAGCCGCAATATCATAATGATAAAGTCATGGCATAATATATTAATGAACCTGATGTTAATTACTAAAATAATCGTCAAAGAGAAAGGAGCCATTATGTATAGTTTGTCTCTCTCAAAAACAGAACAAAAAAGAACATAAAAAGCACGTGGTTTTAGTCGAACGCAGGACCTCATGAATAAGAGGCCTGAACGCTACCATTATGCTATCGATAACACACAGAATACTTCAATTATAACTGTAGATATCAGGCAACGTGGTCCAACAACATGTAACATCGCCTGTCTCCGAATTGTAGCGAAGATACCCGAAGGGAACTTTGTTTCAGGAGAGCGGCCACTTTTTCTTTTGACAGCTGTACATTTCGAAAGTAGTGTAAATATATATTACACAATGACAATGTCAAAAGAATGTAAAAAGCATTTATTCTCCTGTCTTTTATAAGCATTTGTGTTTAATTATACACAGTGTTAATGGTGGAAAATACATGTAGCAATTTTAATTTCTTAATTTATCCTATTGGTCGTCTTTAGGAAGTGCAGTTACAGTACCAAATTGCAATGTACCTATTAACAAGATACACTTTCAGTGTCTGAAACGTAAATCTTTTTCGGTTATCTGCCAAACACAGTTTGTACTGTGAAAAGCTGCGCTCTACGTCGCATGACTTGTTAGGAGAAAAACCTTTACGTCATTGCAGTCTCTAAGGGCCGTATTCATAGACATTCTTAGCGCGGGCTTCCTATGGATGATCAGCGAACTAACATTTTTCGTATTCATAAACCAGTGTTAGCGATATGATATGATATGAATCCTATATAAGTAATCAGTCGATAGCCGGGGCTAGTTCAGCATGCTCGTAGCGCGGGCTAGCGAAATGTCTAAGAATAGCACCCTAAGAGACAGTCCTTTATTCTCGGGTGACTCTACGTCCACTAAATAATTTGCTCTTTATGTTACACAGTGTTCCATATCCGTTACTTTACATAAAATTGATTTCCACTTCTGTTTTACACGTTCAGTAACCGGTGTACTTAGTGTCTCATTCATTCTCTATGTCATTTACTCAACTAATTTGAGGGCTTCCGGCACCTCTTGCTCTGAATTTTGTAACCGTGTAATAGTTTCAGACACAGTTTGAAAATGGGTTTGTTTGAAAACCGAATTATTCGTCACAACCTTCAAATCCAGAGCGTTTTTTTTTTTTTTTGCGTATTTGTTGGCATTCGTTCTACAGTACCCCTACTCACTGTACGCTTTACCACATTACTCAGTACGCCTTTATGCAGATTTTCCACTGAACTGCTCTATTGGGTCCGAAGTCTCGAAGCCTAATGATGATGATGATGATGATAATAATAGTAATAGTAATAATAATAATAATAATAATAATAATAATAATAATAATAATAATAATGAAATGGTAATATTTAAAATAACATCATTTATCTTCCACCGCACTTATTCACTGTGTCATGGCTAGATCCTTTGATAAAACAACAATCTAAAGCTTTCAGTAACTTAGGAATGCAAGAAAGACATAGGCTATGAAGACGACTTTTAAAAATAAACATTTCTACCTCTACTATTACTATACGTAGTGTTATTTCTTTCAACTGTGCTGCTATCTTCCTTTAAATCATAAGTTTTAAATTATAAAAACTAACAAAAACCGTGATATTTGTAAGATCCAGTAAGGCTACCGTCTCTTCTTCACATTAATAGCTTAACACAGATATTGCTATAACAAACTTACATATGTTAACTGTAAACAAGGGATGCAGTTCCTGGCACAGAGAACAGTCAAACGTTGGGTCTCAACATATCGGTATTAATTCTTCAACAGTCTTCCACAAGGTCTCGCTGTATCGCTGGTTCACGATCGGAGCGATTTTGCAAATATTCGAATTTTGCTTCTCGTCCAGATGTAATAATTTCAATTTCCCTACACAGACAAAACCTGATACAGGCGGGCCAAATCCACCGGAAATTACACAGGGTTGCCACCCTTCTCCCTACCCATCGTCACCCTTAACCTGGGATCCTGCCTGCCGTTCCGACAGCAGCGCGTAATATATTCATCTGCATTTCATCCCGGAAAAAAATTATAACAGCAAGTCCATTTTCGTTTTCCATTTATTTCTGTTTTCGTCTACGAAGGGGAAAAAATAAGTTTACTTGTGTGAATAATTAAAGTATAAAAATTGCAGTTCTACAATTATTAAGATTAAAAAGAACCACGAAGTGCTGACAGGAGTAGGGAGCACAATTTTAGTCCCAAAACCACAAAGTTTTGTGAAGATATAGAGTACCTGGCCACATTATTATAATCACTCACACTTTTTACTGTACTTTACTTATTACTTCCTCATTTGAACTCTGGTTTCCTTCATCGGAGAAGAAAACCTGAAAATTGTCAAAGAAACTGATAAAAACTCTAAATTTGGTTTTTTAAGCATTAAATAGTTCATTACTGGTTAATATTAAGAAATTGCATACAGGTTTTCTTCTCCGATGAATCAACCTTTCAGTGTTTGATGGAAAAAGCAATGTTTGTTCGTCGACGAAAGGGAGAAAATTTTGCTCCTGGATGCCTGGTTAACACAGTTAAACGCCCAATATCAGTCATGATATGGTCTGTGATATCAGGCAAAGGTTCAGGACGACTCTGCATTGTTCAGGGAACAATGAAACAAGATCAATATATCCAGGTATTGGAAAAAAAGGCTTATCCCTCAGCTGAACGCATGGTTCCCAAATGGGGAGAAATATATTTTTATGCAAGATGGTGCACCTTGCCACACTGCTAGGAGAGTCAAAATGTTTCTGGCTTCCAAAACATTCCACTTTTGCCATGGCCAGAAAACTCACTGGACTTGAATCCTATTGAGAACGTCTGGGCACTCGTAAAGAGAGAGATGGCAAAAGAATTTATTACTATCAGAGTTCGACTTATTGAAAGGCTGATACATGTTTGGAATCCCAATGAGAGGATCCAGGAAATAATACAGAAGTGTATTGTAAGCATGCCAAAGAGAATTGAAGCTGTAATTAAAGCCAAAGGAGGTCGTACGAAATACTGAAATTTCTGTAAAAATGAGGTGTGGTTGGTTATTTATCAATATTTCTTGAAATAACATTGTTATAATTGTAATTTTACTTAATATTGTTTAAAAATTAAATATGTAATGTGAATTCTGCTTAAGAAAGGAAACCAGAGTTCAAATGAGGAAGTAATATGTAAAGTATAGTAAAAATGTGAGTGATTATAATAATGTGGCCAGGTACTGTAGAGGGGTACTGTAGTCAACTGAAATAACATTGAAGGTGCAGCAGACAAATGCAAAGAAGCTTGCAGATACAGTCCGCTTAACAAATAGCTGCACCTGACTCAAAATCTGCTCGTACTTACAAAGGTATGGAAGTACGCATTGTTCATATCGAATATACAGAGTGTTTCCGAAGTGGTGTTACAAACTTTCAGGGATGATGGCGAAGGGCACATGTATCAATTCGAGATCAGGAACCATAGTCCGGAAATGACTGAGTCGAAAGTTATAAGCAAAAATAGTTGTGTGGAAATGGAATTGTAATTTGGCACCACGTGCCCTTCTTCCCTTAACTTTTGGGACAATCGTGGAAAAATCATATGGGCCGGATGTCTCCTACGTGGGTACTTGTCCCGATACAATCTGTAAGCTTGTCTACTGTTCCCATTGGCTCATCCGTATTCGAAAATCAGGTCTGCTTATTCCGCTCTCGTTTACTCCTCCATTTCACTAGGACTGATCGACTGGACACTGCAACTTGTACTCATACACTGCTGTCTACAGGCGTGCATATCAGGACCGACCATGTCCTTTACACATTACGCTATCTGCATCGCTATCTGTCCCCATCCCTCAGACAGCGCATTGAATGGAATACTGTAAGTAAACAACGTAAACAACGTCAGATGAATACAGTATGTGTAAGATGTGCAGATAAATACACATAAATAAAGTGTATAGAGGAATAAAATTATTTCATTTCCACAGAGCTATTTTTGCTTGTAACTTTCGACTGGGTCATTTCCGGACCAGGGTTCCTTGTCTCAGATTGATACATGTGCCCTTTGCCATCATCCCTGAAAGTTTATAACACCACCTCGGAAACATTCTGTATACATATATAGGACGTTTCATAATTACAGATACAAACTGCAGGACAAGGAGACAAAGCAAAAAATCGTTCCGAAATCTATGTGATTTTATTATTTATTTTTATTTTAGTCGGTTATTTAACGACGTTGTATCAACTACGAGGTTATTTAGAGTCGATGAGATTGGTGATAGTGAGATGAGGCCGAGGATTCGCCATAGATTACCTGGCATTCACCGTACGGTTGGGAAAATCCTCGGAAAAAACCAAACCAGATAATCAGCCCAAGCGGGGATCGAACCCGCGTCCGAGAGCAACTTCAGACCGGCAGGCAAACGCCTCAACCGACTGAGCCACGACGGTGCGATATTTTATTATGTCTTGTCAGTATTTTCTCTGAGGTAACATGACATCCGATATGCACTGGAGAAATAGGGCGTTTAACATGTGTTCAATATCACCACCGTTCATGATAAAGCAGGCATTAGCACGTTTCTTCATCGACAATCGCACACGTTCGAACATCCCTGATATGTATCTAACGCGTTGACAACCATTGATAATGTGTTGCCGAAGTTCATTGACATCATCAAAAGGGCTAGAATACACTAAACAATATCCCAAAAATCCAGACGATTGAAGTCGGGGGACCTTGTTGGCCACGGTGTTAGTAAGCGAAGGCCGATACACCGTTGTGAAAACTTGTGAGTAAGAACGCTCGAAAATTTAAATGAAATTAAGCTGGTGCTCCATCGTGAAAGTACCACAACAGCTGCCTTTCCCAAGAAGCCACATCATCCAGATTGTCGCGTAGCTCATGTTGGAACAAATAGAGGTAGATACGATCATTAAGTCTGCCAGGTAAGAAACTACTTTGTAAATGTTCGAGGTGTATTCAGTTGGTGTCCACAGTAATTACATCATATCTGGGAAACGGTTAGGTTCCGGACCTATGTTTAGTAGGACTTTTGCCTCTTTTCACTGTCCTCTGATCACCCCTGCAATTTTTACCTATAATTATGAAACACCCTGTATGTATAAATTTAAATAAATAAATATATACATATTAATTTTCAATGTGATGTAATTAAGTAATTATACTGCTACAATATAGCTAATCATAATTTCCAATATACCTATAAACACATTATAATGATGATAAAATATTCAAACCATACGAGTACATCAATATTTTGGGGATGGAGAGTAGTAGGGGAACAATATTAGTTAGGAAAATTAAATTTTTGAGTTATACACTATTGTAAAACGAAGAGCATGGTCATAGGAAGAAAAGTAAAGAAGGTAAACTTGCGAATTCTAAATGAGGCAGTAGAGCAAATGAATAGCTTCAAATACTTGGCGTGTACTACAAGCAGTAACATCAGCTGCTGTCAAGAAGTCAAAAGGAGAATGGCAATGGCAAAGAAAGCTTTTAATAGAAAAAGGAGCATCTTCTGCTGATCTCTGGAGAAAAAAACTAAGGAATATACTAGTGAAGTGCTTTGTGTGGATAGGCCTATTACGACGACGCGAATAGAAGCATTTGAAATGTGGATATGGAGAAGGATGGAGCGTGTGAAATGGACAGAGAGAGAGAGAGAGAGAGTAAGAAATGAAGCTGTGTTGCAAAGAATGGATGAAGAAGGAATGATGCTGAAACTGATCAGAAAGAGGAAAAGGAATTGGTAGGGTCACTGGTTGAGAAGAAACTGCCTACTGAAGGATGCATTGGAAGGAATGGTGAACGGGAGATAAGTTCGGGGCAGAAGAAGATATCAGATGACAGACGACATTAAGATAAATGGATCATATGCGGAGACAAAGAGGACGGCAGAAAATAGGAAAGAATGGAGGAAGTTGGGTTTGCAGAGAAAGACCTGCCCTTGGGCAGAACACTATGAATGAGTGAACAGTATTTTAGAGAAAGAAGAAAATTATATCTTGAAATTATGTTTAATATTACTACAAACGATGGAAACTAAGTCTAATTGAATAAAAGAATTAGAAAATAATGTAAGCAGTTTAGGACTTTAAATAGTTTAAAATCATTAATAGATTACAAAAAACAATCTTGTGGGGACAAGAAGAATATACAAAAGTTAATCACAGGGAAGAAAGGGTGGGAGTAGCATGGTGGAGATTGAGAATTTGGAGGTTAAAAAATATAAGAGGAGATATAGCACGAGACATATGTCCTTTATGTAATCAAAAAGAAGACATTCTTCTATCTTGTACAGAAAAGTGAAAGAATAAGAATTTTTTATTCAAGAGCCATTACTGAAAGTAAACGTAAAAATAGGATATAGAAAATTTTGTAGAAGAGTAAACGGAAGAAAATTGAGGGAACTAGGAAAATTTTAATATACACTAAGAGAAAAATGGGAAGGGAAAACTAAGGTATAAATATATGTAGACTATATAACATAATATATTAATTAAAGAGAAAGAGATTTTGTTAAGAAATAACTAGATTATACGTAGTAAAGAATATATAGTAATTTTTATTAATAGTAAAATGTAGTTCAGAGTGGTTTCCTAGAAAACAGAAATGTAACAGGACCACCATTAACGAATTATATACAAATTGTACATAATTTTGTCGACAATTTTGACAGTAAGGGGTATAAGTGCCGTCTTTTTCACAGTCGTCGGGGACGGTCTACAGGATCAAAAAATATCCATATAACATTGGGTCAAAACTTGATAGTTTTTCCAGAAAAAAAAAATTATTTTCTTATTTTATTTGCGTTATATTGCTTATATCGTTAGTAAAATTACGAAAACAATTACATTAGTAGATATATCTAGCAAAGAGATAATATCAGTTTAAATAAATATTTGTGTGTTCTATTACGTTTTCGTGATATGAAATAAAAATGCATGCTTAAATTTGTTAATATTCTGGCGTGAGAGACGTGGCAACGTTCAGCAGGCAGTACTGTGCACAGACTAAGTACGAGACAGCTGAGTTCAAGCTCCCTGTTCATAGCTCTGCTGCTAAGCGGATGACAGTTCAGTACAGGGTATTCGATAAAAAACTTACAATATCATCCACAGTTTAGGAATATCATTTGTTATTAATTTATGGAGAAAGTCGTCGTAATTCAATTGAGGTAAGAAGGATGTATCGCCAACGTTTTCCTCAAAAAAGGTTATCTAATCGGCGAAATTTTGAAGCAGTTTCTCAATGATTATTATAAACTAGAAGTCTCTTACCCCGTTTCGACAATCACACAACCAGAAATTTGTTTTAAAATGGCACTGCTTTACGTAAGCGGGAGAGATTAAAATGTTGCATTAGAAAAAAAGTTCGTGTGATTTTGTGCAGAAAATCATTATTGTTCATTTTTTAGACGTACAATTAAAAAATGCAGCGATATTGTTACATAAAATGTAAATTTACTATAATGTTCTAGTAATGAGATTGAAAGTTTGTATTTGCTGCTCGTTTTATGTACACAACAGTATTGTCATGGTCTTTCCTGCATTAGAACAGAGCATCTGTTTTGTAACGACATGTCTGTACCCGCTTGAGCTGTACTGTGTACTTCTAAAGTCCCTCCTCTCCATCCAGCAACGTTGCAACACGCCTATTATTGTAAATTTTAATAACTAGTTAAATATTGCAATTAGAAAAAAATTGTAAGTACATTTTTTCTTCCTTATGACATGAATAATCATAAATTAAAATAATGACACTTATACCCCTTGCATCCTGTAGAAACAGACAAAGAGAAGGCATGACTAAAACCACTTTTCTTCGTATCATTCGTAGTAGGGATGTGTACTGTATATTCGTAGAAGTGTCGAGGTCAGTCCCTTTTGACAGTATCACAATGCTGTACTTCTTGAAATGAAACCTTAAATTCTCTTCCAATACACAAACGAGCACGTACAAAATTGCAACATATACATTTATATCCGGTTCTGTTATTCCACTTTTATAAATTATGCTATGTGGAACGTCTGTAAACGATCCCAGAGGATTTTTTTTTTACATACGGAAATAAGTTCCGCAAATGAGCCTCTTGTTACGTTGTGTGTTTTTATAATGACGTGGGTGACATGAAAAACTGAACATCCGCTGGACAATGGCTGAAGCCGTGGCAAAAAAAGAATGCGTTCTACGAGTCAGAAAAAATTTGTACCGCCCGTAACCACACACAGTGAACGCATGCGGACGCATTTTGAAGAGATAAAAGAGGCTACATGTGTCAATGCTTGTTTGTTGAGTAACGGCATGTTCCATAAGCCCGGTCAGTCAGCTGGTTGGATACTGCTGCTAACAGAGAGGATCTGTGGACGAAGTGGAATGAACTATAACAGCGACTGCGCAAGGAGGAGAGATGAAATAAACCAGAAACTGGATGTAGAACTAAAACTGAAAGCACAGAACTTGAAACTGAAATCCGAAACTAAGAAAATTAAAACAAAACCAAAGTCAAGGCCAAAACTAAAACCAAAACTAATAACACGAAAAAAACTAAAACTAAAACCGAAGCCGAAACTGCAAATAAAACTACAATTACGACTAAAGTCGGAGCTACAAATAAACGTAAAACTACAACTACAAATAAAATTAAAGCCAAAATTGAAAACAAAATTAGCTACAAATAAAATTAAAATCGAAACTGCAAAATACAACTAAAACTGCGAATTGAAAATGCAAATAAAAGTGAAAACAAAACTAAAACTGCATATAAACTAAAACCAAAACTGCAAAATACAACTAAAATTACAAATTAAAAATGCGAATAAAAATGAAAACAAAACTAAAAATAGAAATGAAACTAAAATCAAAACTAAAACTGCATATAAACTAAAACCAAAATTGCAAAATACAACTAAAACTACAAATTAAAAATGCAAATAGAAATGAAAAGAAAACTAAAAATACAAATAAAACTAAAACCAAAACTAAAACTGCATATAAACTAAAACCGAAAGTGCAAAATACAACTAAAACTACAAATTAAAAATGCAAATAAAAGTGAAAACAAATTAAAAATACAAATAAAACTAAAACTGCATATAAACTAAAACCAAAACTGCAAAATACAACTAAAACTACAAAATTAAAAATGCAAATAAAAGTGAAAGTGAAAACAAAACTAAAAATACAAATAAAACTAAAACTGCATAGAAACTGAAACCAAAGCTGCAAAATACAACTAAAACTACAAATTAAAAATGCAAATAAAAGTGAAAACAAAACTAAAAATACAAATAAAACTAAAACTAAAAGTGCATATAAACTAAAACCAAAACTGCAAGATACAACTAAAACTATAAATTAAAAATGCAAATAAAAGTGAAAACAAAACTAAAAACAAAACTCAAACTAAAACCAAAACTAAAACTGCATATAAACTAAAACCAAAACTAAAATATGAATGAAATGAAACCCAAAACTTAAATACGAATGAAACTGGAACTGTAGAACATTTGGAGTTTAGAAAATACCATTGAATATAGACATGTTATTAGCGGACATCTCCCAGTCTATAATTTAATTAACTGTTCTTGGTTGGGAATAAATTAAATACTTGGTATAGGAATTATATAGAGCAGTAAAGAGAAAATAGAAGAAGTGAATTACAAGTTAAATACATAAATTAGTGACAATAAACAGTAATAAATAACGAAAATGACACCGTTACATACTAAATACATGATTTCCCAAAACAAGAACATAACTAAAGAAATAATACAAAACATGACTTACAATTACAAATTAAATTCATGATTTACAAACAATCTGCATATAAACTAAAACCAAAACTAAAATATTAATCAAATGAATTCCAAAACTTAAATACAACAATAATAATAATAATAATAATAATAATAATAATAATAATAATAATAATAATAATGAAAGAATTACAACTATAACATGTAATTAATCACGTAAAACATTATCAGAACAAATGGATAAATCATCTGCATCGCATGCATAGAGATAGAATCCCGAAAGTCATGCTCCACTACCGTCCAAACAGGAAGAGATCCCTCGGTCGTCCAAAGAAGCGCTGGATTGAAAATTCAACTGTGAGATCGTAACAGGTCATATGACCTAATACTTGAAGGGAATAAGAAGAAGACAAACAATAATCTATAGTAAATAGTAGTGAAAAAAATGAGTTGCAGTTTAAAAGAGTATGGGGCCAGTGCTCACCCAGCATCGTGATGCACTTGGGGAGCTACGGTCGATATTTTAAAGTCATTTTTTACACTATTAATTCAACTTAATTTACTCTCATTCCAATTATACTATTGACTCCAGATATTTGAAGCTATGAACTAATTTTTATTGCTTGTTCTGAAAAGTGTAGTTAACATCAAAGTCTTTTTCGGATAAAATAAATGTTTTCAAAGGTAAAAATTATATATATATATATATATATATATATATATATATATATATATAATCCAGACACTGAAAGAAATTAACATTTTCAAACTGACTGGATTTTGCCCATTGTTTTGTTTTTTCTATTAATACAAACTTCTTGCGTTAACCCCCTTGCAGAAACGAAAATGTTTAAGCTTTCTTAAATTCCGTGAAGTTTTAATTATAAATTCTAATGTGTGATGTTTTTAATATTGGCAATAAAATTGTTTATCATTTAGCTTAACCTGGATGCACTTCAATCGTTTTTAGAACTGCCACTTACAAGTTTACTCTTTCCCTATGCTTCTGACCTCATCAAATGTTACCCTACAATACCGATAGACGAATTTAAGGTGAATACTCAGAACATAATATTTTGTCTTCTTGTTTGTAAAATTTGAAAATAACCACGAAGTTCGTGTGCACCAGGTTAGTTTTATAAAAATGACAATAACTTGAAATAATTCGAAATTGAAGTACTCGTACTGTAGATAATCTTATCATCCGTCGCTAGCTAAAAGTCTTCTATTATGCGTAGGAAATTCAAACTTTGGACCGCGAGATGTGAACCTAACTACGTTTCTCCTTCCTCCTCAACAACGTGCTCTGTTTTTTGTGCCTGCGCGAAACCTGATCCCCAACTCGCTTTGCATACGTCACGACAAAAAGCGTCGGCAGTGTTCCTAGTCTAACCTTACGTTGAAATATTTACCGCACAAAAGTTACTTTTTAACCTCCTCATATATTCTAACCGTAACCTCTGACGATTGTTGGTCCTGGACGTTATGTAAATCGGCACACAAACAAACAAATAAACAATCACACAATGTTGGAGGTTACTTCAGTAGTTCGAAATCATTGAACTCGTAGGGAGAACAAAATAAATTTTGAAAGAAAGATGAATAGAAGATATGAAATTCCAAAAATTTCACCCGAAATTAAAAATAGAGGAGGGGGGAAGCAAAATAAAGATGTAAGAAAACTAGAAGGTAGACGGGGAAAAAATGTTTCAGAAGTACTGAAAAACATTATAAACATTATAAGCAGTCAAAGAGAGGAAAGAAATGGAAAATAAAACAGGAATAGAGAGAAGAAGTCAAGAAAGATCAAATTAAAGAAAAGCAGGTAGGTTATATTTGAATAGAAATGGAACATGAAAAGCAAGAAAAATTGAAAGGTAATTCGTACAATATGAGAAGTAAGAAACATTGTAAGCAAGAAGAAAGAAAGAAAAGAAAGATTATATGAATGAAACATAAGATTGTAATAAGATTTATATTTACTATTTTGTACTGTTCCCGTATGTCTTTATATTTTTATATATCTTACGCTTATATAATTTGATTGACTTTGCTCTCATAACTTTATAAATATACAGGGTGTTTCAGAAATACTTTGACAAACCTGGGGACATGTTCCTTACACCAAAACAAGAAAAAAAAGTTCATATAAACATAAATCCTTAGTGTTTTAGTTATTAATGGAAGAACATAATGAAACATCTGTTAGATATTGTCATCTTGACAGCAAGTGTTGCAACTTTAATAAATTCAGCAAGTCATAACAAATGTTCAAAATGTTCTCCTCTTGCTTCCACTTTCATCACAAACACCAACCACAGCTACCGCAACATAGAAAGAGACATAGAAATCCTACATATCCAAAAAAGAAAAAACAGAAATTAAACACATTAGAACAGTACAAATTATACAGATACACAAATCTTCAACACACAGCTAAATATCAGAACATATATATTATTTGACTCCACAATACCAACACAAACGCATCTCCCTCCCAGAAAAATAACTGAAGAAACCAGAAGAAACAAGGATCCCACTAGTTCTGAAGATAGCTGATACGAATTCGAAACTAGTGTAGTAGGTAATTTGAAACTTAGTCTTTCACTTTAACACTTGAAAGTTGTCATTATAACCATATTCCTAAATGATACAAACTAAGTGTGTAATTATGATGCATATTCTTTCAAAGTTAATTTCTTTAATTTCGCGTGCATACTTCCCACATACTGAACGGGTTAGGTACAGCTTACAGCAGTAAAATTTTGGAAATATTCAAAATTTTTTCTCCTCCATTACTGTATCTTGCACAATAATGAAAATCAATATGTGTAAAACACTGTCCTTCTGCTATATGAAAAAAATATTTTTACGATGGAAAAAAAATTATTTACATTTTTTTTTCAAAATTCATTTCACTGTGAAGTATAACTCAAAAACTATCCAACATTTTGTGATGAAATTGTTTATGTGTATTTATGCATGTCATATCTACAATATGATCCACGATCACTTCTCTAGCTTTGATAGATTGTATGATAAAAAAATAAATTCATTGAAAAATTGTCAAATATCAGTATTTTCTTCTAGAACAAAACAAAAAAAAATATTATTTTGTAAGGAATGTAGTTGAAACAGCATGATATTGTAAACATGAGTTTCAGCAATAAAATAAAAGAGAGAGAACATGAAAAAGTTATGAGTTACGAGGAGAAAGCTTCATCACTGCACAGTAAACTACCACCATCATGAATTTTGAAAAAAAAATAATAATAATAAAATAAATAAAATAATTTTTTCAAAATCGTAAAAATATATATATTTTTTTTCATATAGCAGAAGGATAGTGTTTACACGTACCAATTTTCATTATTGTACAAGAAACAGTAATGGAGGAAAAAATTGTTGAATATTTCCAAAAATTTTACTGCTATAAGCTATACCTAACCCCTTAAGAATTGAATTCGAGAAGTACAAAAACGTAATGCTTAGGTAGAGACTGTAGGCTACATGGATACATCCCAAGCATCAGGAATGCGGTTCACATGCGCGCCCTAAACTTAACTTTGAAGAAGAACGATACTTTCTCCAAACTTCGTAGAATGAAAGCGGGAACTTAGCTTAGCCTTGCTTGCAGCTGTCACAGAGATAGCAGACATTTACATAGAGGCTCGCCAGATCGATACAGTTGGGGATCTGGGCATGTTTCATTACTTCCCAAGAATTCGAAACTGCGCTACAAGTATTTCCAGTGGACCGTCGGCGTCGGCGTCACATCGGAGCCCTGTGCTTGCCTCACGTGTTTGGTTTTTGTTGAAGGCCAAGCTCTCTCGTCACTTTTTCCCATCGGTGTTTCATGCAGCGCATAGCTGAGTGACAAATGACTGTAAATTCCAAAGATATGGTGTAATTTCTTATAGGAATGTTTGCAAACAGCGAAATGACTTCTACGAATATTTTGAGAATAACAAAGATAACTAATGGCAAAGAGTTGAAGAGAATTCCAGACAAAATGCAGTCGATTAATGAGTGGTTTCAAACCGGCAAAGGTGAGGGAAAGATTAATTGGACGGAGTTACGCAATAATAGACCAACCGAGAATTAAAAAAAAAATTAGATATTTGCACAAATCTGTTGATGGCAGGCTAATTTAACTGGAAAAAAAAATCAAGAATGCGATATCTAAATCTTTCTGCTGTTTATAAGCAAAAATACGTTTATGGGATAAAATTCACTTATTTATTTTGCTTCGAAATATTAATTCAACTGCTGGTCTCTTATCAAAAATCGGTTAGCCTTTTCTGGTATTATCTGTGCTATTTTTTTAATAGTATGAATGTTATAATACTTCTTGCATAAAATGTTTTATGAAAAAAAGCAGATTTATTTCAATGGCCAATATCTCGAAACAGGTTTTTGGTGCTTAGATCACTATTACTAATCACCGTCCAATTCGATATGTTCTATGAAATTTTCTTTGAAACAATTTCCGCGATTAACGCATATCGTATATACAACTACTTGTATGTCACATTTTTAAAACATATCAAAACAAAATCACAACAGCTATAAGTTGAAGATCAGCACTGGCAGCAAATTTTATTCATTCAAAACATGTTTAGTTGCGCAATTCATCCCGTTGCGGACTGAGAAATTTGTTTTATTTAAATTTAAAAAAAAATCACACTAACATAATAGCATGCACCTCATATATGTCAATGTACAGCAGTAATAAATCTGTTTCATAAGCTGGAATCCCACTCGGAAATAAAATACTGAAAATAAAATAAACACTGCAAAATGCCTAACATTTTCCACTCCTCTCTCTTCAAGTAAGGTAAAGTTGCCTAATGCCGTGATACTCCTAATTCCATGATACCTTTCTTAAACTGAATGTCAGTCAAAGCTTTGCTGTTCGATCATAGCGCCAGACATCTTTCTCGAAAGATTGCATCTTTTACCTACTTTTGAGACATCGGGGAACTTCCAAGCAAGATACCTAATCCCGTGATATTCAGTGAAAAAAACGTATCACGGAATTAGGAGTATCACGGAATTAGGAAACTTTACCATACAGTTTTGAATTAAAAGAAAAACTAAACATAAAGAATTAGATTCTACACAGAGATTCTTATGCATTTATTGACAGTGATCAGTCTTTTAATGAAAACAAAAGCAAATGAATCGGTTATTGTTGAAAGGAACTAAGTCCACTTTTTAAAGTTTTGAGATAATCGAAAAATACTGTTCTGTGGATAATCTATCGAAGATTAAACCAATATATATTGTATATTTCGATTATCTCAAAACTATAAAAAGTGGACTTAGTTCCTTTCAACAATAACCGATTCAAATGTTATTTGGTACTTGCTCCTTTATTTGTGATTTCGACTAAAACTCTTTGAAACAATAAAGTTTATAAAGTACAGTACCTACGTAGTTTTATGATATTAGAGAACATTCTCGTTTCAATAAAATGTATTGCTAATTTTTTGCCTCTAAAATCTACACTTAGAAGTTCTTCGTACTACATAATTACGAAATGTACTCTTCAAATTAATTTTGTTACCGGTAGAGGAGCTGGTAACAAGGTATAACTTATTCTGACAGAGAAATCAAGTAGTAGGAGTGATGGCGAGTGAGAGTGCAGAAATAAATTACTGTTCTTCAACTTTTAGTTGAAACTGTACGTAAGTCATTATTACTTTTGTTATTAAAATTCTTGAAATGAAAGAATGTATGTATATATCAAAAGAACCCATTTCAATTCAACTTTAAACATCAAAAAAACAAAAAAAGCATCTACCATAAATAATTGTGTACTCCAGTCAAAGCCTTCTATATGCAACGTGGGCTTTGCTTTGTGTAGAATGACAAAGAAACTTCGCAACCGCTTAGAACTGAAAAGAAAACTTAAAAACAAATTACTGCTGCATAATTGAATACGGACTCATTAGCATACTAAATAAAAAAATACGAGCGTACCGCGACGTTAGGAAGACTTAGTGTCTGCTCCTACCACAAGGAGCGCTGCTGTGGGTATCGATCCCCTATTATGGGGGATGATCAGGGTGTGAGGTGGCAATTATTCTCGCAGTGTTAACTGTCGATGTAAATAGATACAGCGGCGGGTCGGCTGATTGCCCGGAACGGCGTTTAAAGTAGGTTACGTTAGAATTAGCAGCCCCTTTCTGATTTTCTATTAGGCAACACGCTGAGCACAAAGCCGTGATGCGAGGCAGCTGGTGCTCATGCGCGGTGAAATGAATGTTTATGTTTGGAGACGCGCTCATATGTGTATCGAGATTTAAACATCGTGATCTGACTTTTGATGTCGATACAAGAATAGCGCGCGAACCTGAATTACATCAAGTAGGAATACATCTTTCGCTAGTAGGCTGTAATTTTACTGTTTCAATATTTTTTCTTCTGAAAAAAAGTAACATGCTTGAGGGGATATGCACATCTCACTAACATAAATTTAGGAAAATTCAACGTTTAGGCCTAATTTATAAAGATTCTGAATTAATTTTGCGCTACAGTTTAGCATAGTGAATAGTTAATTTCATTTAAACAAACTTCCCCTAAAATAAGGGTTGCCCTGAAGGACAAAGTATACCAAATATACAAGTATTAGCAAATGCGTAGTCTACAATTTTATGAAAAATGTTCCGTGAGAAATATAATTATTATTATGTTATTAATTTACTTTATATATGATTTCTCAGAAGATAGATTGAATATTTTAGAACTGTCAAAGAAACAGTCTTGGTTAAAGGGGATTTGGGATTGAACTCTTTGCAGAAATTAATAATATATTTTTTTGAAATCGTGCCTCTAGCACCCACTAACAATCCAAAAATTTCAATATTTTGTAACTTCTACATATGTAAATAATAAGGAACGGTTGGACCGTAAATTTGATTCTTCTCATTGTTGACGTCTTGACTTCTAGATTAATAAACATTTGTTTTAGAATCTAAAAAAGAATTACTGATAAGGTTAATTACACTTATAAATTGGAGACATAATTTGTATAGCAAAATTTGGTTTCACTGATATCTTGTACAATTTTGAATATTTTAAACGCTTTCTTCTCTATTTTATTCATAATGAGTGTTATTATAAATCCTGCAATTTTCATTTCCATAATTATATAAATGCGTCTTTTGTCATGAATTCTAAAATTTAATTATTTTACATAAAGAGTTATTAATGAAAAAATAACTTGAAATGATAAAACAGTGGTAAAGAAAGGGTTTGTTCTCCAGTATAAAATACACTTGTGTGCAGAATTTTATGAATTAATCTAAAATAGTGTAGAAGTTATGAGGAAGACGAATTTGGAAAAAATAAGTTACGGGGAATGAGCGACAAATTTGCCTAGATGAGAAGTTTAGTCAATATTTAAATGGCCAAGTCAATTGACACTCTCTCACATTTTAGGCCATAAATAGAATCCTGAGTTTGGTTACTTTGACTACAAGTTAGGTGTACGTCAATCATACTAGCTCCGAAATTTCGAATGAACAGTTCATGCGGTGGTCTCTTCCCGTATGCTCCGGTACTGTGTGTTTACATCTATTCGTGTATCTGTGTCTGTAAGTCGGTAAACAATAGGAATAGGACTCATACTAATGAACTGCACATTGTGGTTTTGAGTGTAATCTTATATGTCGCAAATTGCAAATTTAATTTAAATATATCATGATATATCCTAAGGATAAAACGTGGATAATGTTAAATAACCTAAATTAAAAAAATATATATTATAATTTTATTAGCCATGTAGACAAGATGAGTTCTGGATAGTGTTGAACAACTTAAATTTAAGAAAAAAGTATAATTTTATTAGCCATGTAGACAGGATGAGTTCTGGATAGTGTTCAACAACCTAAATTTAAAAAAAAAATATTATAATTTTATTAACCATGTGGACAAGATGAGTTCTGGATAGTGTTGAACAACTTAAATTTAAGAAAAAAATATAATTTTATTAGCCATGTAGACAAGATGAGTTCTGGGTAGTGCTGAACAACCTAATTTAAAAAAAAATAGTATAATTTTATTTGCCATGTAGACAAGATGAGTTCTGGATAGTGTTGAACAACTTAAATTTAAGAAAAAAGTATAATTTTATTAGCTATGTAGACAAGATGAGTTCTGGATAGTGTTCAACAACCTAAATTAAAAAAAAAATATTATAATTTTATTAACCATGTGAACAAGATGAGTTCTGGATAGTGTTGAAGAATTTAAATTTAAGAAAAAATTATAATTTTATTAGACATGTAGACAAGATGAGTTCTGGGTAGTGCTGAATAACCTAAATTAAAAAAATAGTACAATTTTATTAGCCATGTAGACAAGATGAGTTCTGCATAGTGCTGAGCAACCTAAATTAAAAAAAAATAGTATAATTTTATTAGCCATGTAGACAAGATGAGTTCTGCATAGTGCTGAACATCCTAAATTAAAAAAAATAGTATAATTTTATTAGTCATGTAGACAAGATGAGTTCTGGATAGCGATGAACAACCTAAATAAAAAAATAGTATAATTTTATTAGCCATGTAGACAAGATGAGTTCTGGGTAGTGCTGAATAACCTAAATTAAAAAAAAAATAGTATAATTTTATTAGTCATGTAGACAAGATTAGTTCTGGATAGTGCTGAACAACCTAAATTAAAAAATAGTATAATTTTATTAGCCATGTAGACAAGATGAGTTCTGGGTAGTGCTGAATAACCTAAATTAAAAAAAAATAGTATAATTTTATTAGCCATGCAGACAAGATGAGTTCTGGATAGTGCTGAACAACCTAAATTAAAAAAAAAATAGTATAATTTTATTAGACATGTAGACAAGATGAGTTCTGCGTAGTGCTGAACAACCTAAATTAAAAAAAAAACAGTATAATTTTATTAGCCATGTAGACAAGTTGAGTTCTGGGTAGTGCTGAATACCTTAATTAAAAAAAAACTGTATAATTTTATTAACCATGTAGACAAGATGAGTTCTGGATAGTGTTGAACGACCTAAATTAAAAAAAAAAATAGTATAATTTTATTAGACATGTAGACAAGATGAGTTCTGGGTAGTGCTGAACAACCTAAATTAAAAAAAAATAGTATAATTTTATTAACCATGTAGACAAGATGAGTTCTGGGTAGTGCTGAACAACCTAAATTTAAAAAAAATGTATAATTTTATTAACCATGTAGCCAAGATTAGTTCTGGATAGTGTTCAACAACCTAAATTAAAAAAAAATAGTATAATTTTATTAGTCATGTAGACAAGATGAGTTCTGGATAGTGTTCAACAACCTAAATTAAAAAAATAGTATAATTTAATTAGCCATGTAGAGAAGTTGAGTTCTGGATAGTGTTGAACAACCTAAATAAAAAAAAAGTAGTATAATTTTATTAGCCATGTAGACAAGATGAGTTCTGACAGACTGCCGAAACAAAGTGGATACTAATAAAAGGGGAAAGAAGACAGAGAATAGTTGGGGAGAACGACTCCAGGACGAGGTGAACGAGAGAGAGCGAGAGAGACAAAGAGAGCGAGAGAGGTAGAGAAATCTACCGGAAGATCTGCAGAGAGTAGGGAGTAGTGGCGGTTAGCCATCGGAAGACTTCGTAGAACGTTATAAAGCGAACAATGAATGAGTGAATTAAAAACTTGGTTAATTACTCCTCCTGCTTCTCCCTTGTAACGAACACATTCTCCCCCTCTCCTGCCACCCCTCCCTCTCATTTCAAGGAAATTTTGTTTCCTCGCCATTCTCCTCTTCTCCATCCAATATTACTGCCTCATCGTATTTAGCTAAAATAAGCGTTTCCCATATTAAAGGCTGGTTCACAACACACCGGGAACGGAAACGACGACATTTATTTTAACATTATTTCCGTTCTCGTTTCCGTTCCAGGTTTATTGTGAACCAGCCTTAAGCTCCACCGACCACTTTCGTCCCTTGATGCAAAGTTTTGATAGGTCGCAGTATGTTAAACTCGTACAAAGGAAAATAAGCTTTTATTTTGCTTAGTGAATTTAATATTGTAGTGAACTAAGTTGCCAAATATCCGGTTGAAATAATTCCGAGATCCCTATATTAAAAATATTAGAAATCATCAAATACAGTAATATGAAGTAGGCTGTCCGCTGCTGAACAAACAGGGCACGGAAACTACGGCTAGCTGGCTCGAGTTTCGAGGATCTTTGTACGAGTAGGCCTATATAGGCTTTTGTTTGAACATTGTGTGCCATATATGCGATGGTTGTTCCAGTCCGAAAAGTGTCTCGTGACTCCGATGCTGACAGACGAGCTATTCCACCTCAGCCAGGTTTCATCCCCAGATAAGAACAAGATAAAACCCAAAACCCGAGGAAACCCATAAATGCTATACCAGCATCGGTGACCCCTATTATCCTCAGTACTTCAGTCTAGTTTGTTACCAACTACACGCACTGCAGATTATAGGTGAAATGAGGGGTGTTGATGAACTGGAGAGAAACAGGAGTAACCACCACCACCACCACCATGTGTATTGCTACCATTAGTGCACTACTATCATCATTGTACTAGTAGTAGTAATACTACTATGTTACTACCATTATTGTCCTACTACCATTAGTGTACTATTGTTATTACTGCTCTACTACAATTACTGTGCTATTACTATTACTGTATTACTACCATTAGTGCGCTATTATTACTGTACTATTACCATTACTGTGCTACTACCATTATTGTTCTACTAGCATTACTATGCTACTACTATTACTGTACTAATATTATTACTGTTCTACTACCATTACTTCGTTGCTATTATTGTATTACTACAATTACTGCGCTATTATTATTACTGTACTATTACTGTTACTGTGTTATTAACATTATTGTCCTGCTCCCTTTACTGTTATACTACTATTACTGTACTATAATATTATTACTGTGATACTAACATTACTGTTCTACTAGCAATACTATGCTACTACTATTACTGTACTACTATTATTACTGTCCTACTACCATTACTATGCCACTAGTAATATTGTACTACAGTATTATTATTATTATTATTATTATTATTATTATTATTATTATTATTATTATTATTAATGTTCTACTACCATTACTTCGTTACTATTATTATTGCATTACTACAATTACTGCACTATTATTATACTGTACTATTACTGTTACTGTGTTATTAACATTATTGTCCTACTCCTACTACTATTACTGTACTATAATATTATTACTGTGCTAGTAACATTACTGCGCTACTACTATTACTATATTACTCCATTACTGCGATAATATTATTTCTGTACTATTACTATTATTGCTTAATAGTATACAATTTTACAATGTTTTATATTTTTGTATTATATTTTCGTGTGTGTGTGTGTGTGTTATTGTCATTGTAAACGTTCTTGTTTGAATTAATGTTATTAATTTGTATTTACGCTCTATGTATACACATATACATACACACATGTATACACATATCAGTTATTATTATTATTATTATTATTATTATTATTATTATTATTATTATTATTATTATTATTATTTATTCACTTTCATGTTGTTTCACGGTTTAGATATTAATGTAATAACTACTGTAAGCCGATTTTATTCAATTAGAATTAGAGCCTGCCAGGGCGGAAGAGAATGCTTTTGGGTCTGCCAGATTAAATAAATAAATAATAATAATGATAATAATATTATATTATTATTATATTATTATTACTATTATTATTACTGAGCTACTAGCATTACTGTCCTACTACTATTGCTATACTCTTACTATGCTACTACTATTTCCATGCTGCTAGTATTACTAACTTATTATCATTATTCTGCTGCAGCTATTACTATCCTGCTACCGTTACTATGCAACTATTATCTCTGTCCCACTATCAGTACTGTGCTACTGTTCTTAGTATCCTATTACTATGCTACTATCATTGGTGTCCTATCATTACTGTCCTATTACTATTACTGTACTATTGCCGTTACAATGGCACTACTATTGCTCCTTTACTACTATAACTACGCTGCTAATAATATAAATACTACTATTACTTTGTTACTTCTATTATATTACTATTACTGTGCTAATACTATTATACTACTACTTTTCTTTTACCATTACTGTGGTACTACTATTACTGTCTTACTACTATTAGGGCTAACATATATACTACTATTACTTTGTTACTTCTATTATATTTCTATTACTGTGCTAATACTATTATACTACTATGACTATCCTATTACTATACTATTACCATTACTGTCTTACTACTATTACTACACTACTATTAATATACATACTACTATTACTTTGTTATTTCTATTATATTACTATTACTGTGCTAATACTATTATACTACTATGACTATCCTATTACTATACTATTACCATTACTGTCTTACTACTATTACTACACTACTATTAATATACATACTACTATTATTTTGTTATTTCTATTATATTACTATTACTGTGCTAATACTATTATACTACTATGACTATTCTATTACTATACTATTACCATTACTGTCTTATTACTATTACTACACTACTATTCATATATACTACTATTATTTTGTTATTTCTATTATATTACTATTACTGTGCTAATACTATTATACTACTATGACTATCCTATTACTATACTATTACCATTACTGTCTTACTACTATTACTACACTACTATTAATATACATACTACTATAACTTTGTTATTTCTATTATATTACTATTACTGTGCTAATACTATTATACTACTATGACTATCCTATTACTATACTATTACCATTACTGTCTTACTACTATTACTACACTACTATTAATATACATACTACTATTATTTTGTTATTTCTATTATATTACTATTACTGTGCTAATACTATTATACTACTATGACTATCCTATTACTATACTATTACCATTACTGTCTTACTACTATTACTACACTACTATTAATATACATACTACTATAACTTTGTTATTTCTATTATATTACTATTACTGTGCTAATACTATTATACTACTATGACTATCCTATTACTATACTATTACCATTACTGTCTTACTACTATTACTACACTACTATTAATATACATACTACTATAACTTTGTTATTTCTATTATATTACTATTACTGTGCTAATACTATTATACTACTATGACTATCCTATTACTATACTATTACCATTACTGTCTTACTACTATTACTACACTACTATTAATATACATACTACTATTATTTTGTTATTTCTATTATATTACTATTACTGTGCTAATACTATTATACTACTATGACTATCCTATTACTATGCTATTACCATTACTGTCTTACTACTATTACTACACTACTATTAATATACATACTACTATTACTATATTAGTACTATACTTATTCTATTATTATTGTTATTATTATTGTTATTATTATTATTATTATTATTATTGTGCTAATAGTATTATACTACTATTACTATCTTGTTACTGTACTATTATTACTGATGCCCTACTGTTTTACTCTGCAACTACTATTATTACCATGTTACACTACTTTTATTGTGTCACTACTGCATTACAAGAATGAACATTGAGGCTCCTCTGGCTGCCTACCCAGCGGCCCTGGACTGATGTTCCGATACATGGGTTAATATTTACTGTATTTCTGAAGCACAGGAACTTAGTGTATTAATAAAATTACCCCTTTTCTCGTGGTAGTCCTATGCTGTCTCAAGAGACGGTCCGGTACGATGCTAACCTTCTGCTAACGGCTGTGAATGGCTAGTGAATGTCCGTAATTCCCACGAGACTGATGATGGCCACAGCAAAGACAAAGTGCTTGGAAACTAGATAATGATGAAAGTGGTGGAGGTGACGAGGCCTCCATATTAATATTATGGACATTCTAAGTGAGTCTTGAATACGCACCGGAGCCAGCCCACTGATATAAAACTGGAGTGATCAAACAAAGTGAATTAAATTATCCCTAATCGTATTTCAGAGTCTGTAATTAAATGAAACGCCTAACAAAGCTTCCAGCAGAGCTGGACTTCAAAGTGACGGCAGCGGATCGAATGGGTTCAAGGTCCAGCACAAGCTATACATAGCAAGAATTCATGACTTTGATATAATCGAAGACCATCAAGCGTGCTTTGTTATCTACTGGTTCCCGTTACTTTAATAAAATTGTTTTCAGATCCCAGATATTTTTAAAATGAATGCGATTTAGTTGTTCTCTGCCAATGACGCGCGAACAATATGAAATATGTCATACTCTGTAGGCTATACAGGAACATCATTTAATGTTTACTAATATTTTTAATATTAACTTGGCTATACCTATGGATCAACGCTGATTGCTACCCTCTTCCACGACTGGAGTTCGATGATACTGGCGTAGAATACAAACAAATCACTTTACTAGGTATAGGAGGGAAGAAAAGTAGTTCATCCATTTACGTAAACTAGGAAATATCGCGCTTTTGAGTTTGATAATTTTCATTAGATTTTTGTTTAATCAAAATACAGTACAGTATTAACAATGAGTGTTTTTACTCATGAACTGAGCTGTCCATGTGGACGTATTCATTATGCAGTGTATATTATACTGTCTACAGCATATTAGCGTGCAATATAGAGAATGAAGTTAAATTAAAAAATAATCATAATATGGATATTTAAACACATTTTTAAAATGGTGGATGTTCATTTCGATATAGGTTTCAGTTCTTTTGTGCATATTATTGCACTATAGACTATTGTACCTAATCCCAATAACCAGTTTCGTCCTTCGTAACTAGTAACTCATGTTGAAATAATTCTGTAGCTACTCTATAAAAGAGTACCTTATGTACTGTAAATACAATCTTCACTTCTGCTCGATCCGAAAAGATAAAATTACTCAGACATACTATCTGCTGTCCGTCCAGGTGGTTATGTCGTAGGGTTGTAGAAGGGGAGGAAATCAAGTGACAGATAATTACTTAACGAGCCCCTTTTATTTAAGCTATTTTAAAAGTTGTATAATATTACGTAGACGTCGAATTCCTAACAGAAATTAATGTTCTCAGAAAAGAGCTAAGACAGCCCAGCCACTAGCTGGCGAATAAAAGCTGATGGGGAAACTGGGATACGACGTAGGCAAATGGACGACAGTACTTGTGCAAAAATGATTCGATATTGAAAGCTCTTTCGTCACTGGAAAACGCGAACATATTTTTGGAACGTACTGTTTACTATGACCGTAAGGCTACTATGCCTGTATATGCGGTCTTGGATCTGTGTGCAGGACGGTTGAACGTCATTAGTAGAAGGGGTGGGAGTGAAGTACATTCAAAAACTCAGGTACAATAAAAATTGAAGTAAAAATAAAATGATGTCCCTGTACATGGTGGACCATAAGTAATGTAATTAATTTTATAAATAAATAAATAACTAAATAAGTAAATAAATAAATAAATAACTAAATAAACAAATAAATAAATAAAGATCATGATGGATCCTTCTATTGTATTCCTTCTGAAGAAATTAAGGCCAGGTAACCTACAAATGTGTGTCAAAGTGACGGTACCCCTGCATAATTATTAAACATTATGAAAATATCTGCATGAAATCAGCGCAAAATGACAACAAAAATAAGGCTTTGATATGGCACATAAATCGGCTTATCGCCTGCTACGCAATTAATAACGACATTCAGGTCACAAAATAAATCTTATTATCAGTAACATTTGAAGTGTTGTGTACAAATGTGCGGACTTGAATTTTATTTAACGTTATCTCCATACTAACATGCAGGAAAAGAAAAAATGTAAAGAGATATGAAAAATCTAAAAGATATATAAACATTGTGGTATAATGTGTAAAATTTCATTATAAATTCTACAGACTCAAAGCAAACACTTTTTATGTAAACTCAGAAATAATGTCAAATCTACGGCTTTCCATATTTCTGACCCCATCCCATCATCACCCACACAGATCGAAACAAAACACAGTAGCTTCTGTTCCATTTCAAATAGTAATAAATAAAAGAGAGATAGTGGGAGCACTACTAGTCAAGTGTTAATGATTTATTGAACAAAATAGCATTCGAAAGATTTTCCCGTTAATATCGTGACGTCCTTAATTACAGTCGGCCTTGAATGACTGAAATTATAACACATTCAAAATAAAGTATAGAGCGATCCAAAAGTCGCGCACATCTTAATAATATGTTCACATATATCTATAGAGATAAATTTTTTACGTTTACTTACATCAGTTTTCACATGAGCTACATCATTTTTAACAACATATGCTGAAAACAGTTCAGTAATGGATGCACGAACTCTTTTTATGTTGTTTTGAGCACGCGTACACTGATGTTGTTAATCTCAGTTGTTATCTTCCTCTTTAGTTCCTCCAGAGTGTGCGGCTTGTTTTTGTATACCATTCCCTTAAAATAATCCCACAGGAAGAAATCTGGGGAAGTAAAATCGGGGGAACTTGGGTGCCATACGGTCACCAATAAACTAGCACAAAAACTGCATGGTTTATTTAGATGTGTCAAATGTTTCACTGTCCTGCTGGAACCAACAATCACGTTCATCATTGTCAAGAAGCGCAATAAACTGTGTATTGATGTCTATGTACACAACACTGGACGAATTGTTAGGCACTGCCACATCCGGATAATTCCTACGAAATTCGTCTGCAACACGTGCATAAGAATGACTGGAAAAATAATGTTCAACAATGAAAACTCGTTGCTCTTTGGAAAACTACATGTTTGCCGAGCAATTAACCAAGGACTACTACAAGCGTCAGTGTATACATACACATCACAATGACGTCTAGGTTTGACGTCACAATGATGCTGTCTAGCAGTAGCCGATAGCACTTTTCAACTGCACTACTCAATATACAGGATGTTTCCGAGGTGGTGTTACAAACTTTCAGGGATGATGGCGAAAGGCACATGTATCAATTAAAGGTAAGGAACCCTGGTCCGGAAATGACTGAGTCGAAAGTTATAAGCAAAAATAGTTGTGTGGAAATGGAATTGTAATTTGGCACCACGTGCTCTCCTTCCCTTAACCTTTGGAACAATCGTGGAAAGATGGTACGAGCCGGATGTCTCCTACGTCGGTAATTGTCCCGGTACAATCTGTGGGCTTGTCTACTGTTCCCATTGACTCATCCTTATTAGAAAATCAGGTCTGCTTATTCCGCTCTCGTGTACTCCTCCATTTCACTAGGACTGATCGACTGGACACTGCAACTTGTACACATACACTGCTGTCTACAGACGTGCATATCAGGGCCGACCATGTCCGTTACACATTACGCTATCTGCATTGCTTTAGTGTAATTTCCTGTCCCCATCCCTCAGACAGCGCACTGAACGGAATACTGTAAGTAGACAACATAAACAACGTCAGATGAATACAATATGTGTAAGATGTACAGATAAATACACATAAATAAGGTGTACAGAGGAATAAAATTATGTCATTTCCACAAAACTATTTTTCTATGTAACTTTTGACTCGATCATTTCCGGGCCAGGGTTCCTTATCTCAAATTGATACATGTGCCCTTCGCCATTATCCCTGAAAGTTTGTAATACCACCTCGGAAACAGCCTGTAGACACTATAATTTTAATGTGTGCGAGTTTTGGATCGCTCTGTAGTTTCTATTCCTGTCAACAATGATAAAACATAGGGAGAAGTGGTTTCATCGCAGTCGTGGTCTACGAAGTGGCCTTTTCCCTCTAGTATTCTTCTCCGTTTCTCTTCTGAGATTTGTCTGACTTCGAAGTACAGAGCGATTCATATAAACCTTTAAAATTTTATTGAGTTATAGTTTCCTTCTGGTCGCTAGTATAAACTTGAAATTGAGCTTCATTAGGTCAATGATTTTCTGAGAATCTATATTGGTACCCCTATCATCTATCGTTGACTTATGACTATTGTTGGGTATTAGTAATTACTAGACAGTGGATGCGGGATGACTTATCTTTGAATGTAAGTGCACATTTACTATATGTTACATTTGTTTTCATTCAGACCATTGGCTCAATAGGTTTTAAACCTAAACAGACGACGTCAACATGCTACTGTATCTCCGTACAATCAGAAGAAAAAGAAAAATAACGTACTGTAGTACATACCTTGCAAGTTCAGTCCTCGTCATCATTGATGCAATTACCAGCGTTGCAATAAACGACGATATATTCTCGTAAATTGTCGAAGCTGAATCGTCTTCGCCTATCGCTTAAACAGTTTTTGTATCGAGAGGATTTCTGAAGAAAACCTCTAAAATGGGGATCACTCAATTTCTTTAGAGGAATATTTGCACTGAGCATCATGTTGTACGTGTCGTTAGACCCGTACAACTATATGATGATGATGATGATGATGATGATGATGATGATGGTTCCTCAGATTTCATTTCAACGCATTTCCTGTGCGATGTACTGTTGCAATGTTTCTCTATAGCCTGAGTTGTTCTGGTTTTTATTTAAATTTTACATACATTACACACGATATTGTCTTCGTTAATACCTAAAATGTCACTCTCATACTTCTTAATTGCATTTCGTATCTCTAAGCGTATTTAACGTTTTGACTTCGACATTATGAATGGATCAGCACTACACTATTCAACTCGTACTAAATGCTTGAGCAGGATAACACAACTGCACACATTGCGTTGCAATGGTAATATGAACGGACCGGGATTCATTCGTTTTGTACGCTACTGTACTCGCCAGGTACACAAAAGCCGGACGACGCGGCACGTGCCATATATTCCGATACGAAACAACTTCACTTTTCCTTAAGTCATCCCGGATACATTGTCTGGTAATTACTTTGCAATCTCTAGTTTTTTCAATCATAACGAGAACATGCACCGTGTTTTTATTGTGAAAACGTGTAGGAAGACAAATTCCTTGATTCAAACACAACGGGCATTACAAAGAGAATTCGGCGTGCGCAATGTTCCAACCAGCCCAACAATGTTATCGATGGGAACTGACTCGCTCCTCAGCGAGAGTGGAAAAAACAGATCTACAATGAGCCAAGACTGTGTTGATGATGTTCGAGGACATTTAGTGACCTTACCAAAGAAATCATTGCGTTGATTCAGCCAGGAGAAAGTCTACTCATATGGCACATGTCCGAGAGCTGCAAAGAAATAGGGGTTAAGAACTAGCTTCTTCGGTAAATGCCTAATCTAAAAGAAAATTGTGGCTTCCCACATCATCTGGCCTAACCTCTCCAGATGTCTTCTTATGGGGCTAGCTTAAGGACAGAGTATAATAATAATAATAATAATAATAATAATAATAATAATAATAATAATAATAATAATTTTGTTTTAAGCTAATTTTTCTTTCCTTAGATTCTTTGCAAGTAACGGTTACAAGCAATAAACTCTACGGGCATGTTAATAACGTGATGGGAAGAAATATTTTGAACAAATTAAAGCGAATTAGACTATGAAGATTTTACCCAATCTCTGTGCAACATAGATACGTTTTCACTTCGTCATCAGAAACGAACCAGAGTAAAGTAAATGACAAAGAGCGGCATGCGGGAGGATTGGACTGTTGCATTGCAACTAATAATAGAGTTCATGAGATTATGAAACCCATCACCCGACAATTGTCATCGCTATTCATGTGTTCATTTCCTGCTAGAATGGAAGGGACGCTGTGCTAAACCGATGATCGAAGCGTACTGGCTACGAGGATAATTGCAAGGCGTTGCTGACAGGATTCCAAGCGCTTGTCATTGAAACAAATAATCGCCAGTCTGTTTCATTAGCGATCTCCAAAAGCAAAATTACAGTGTGTTTCCTAACGTATTTAACAAAATGTACAAAGCAATTAATGTTTAAGCTCTTTCTTAGAATGATTTTAAATAAATAATTTTTTTAAAACATCCTTCAAAATGGTATACTTGTTTACTTTCATTCTATAATCAAATCATCATCATCATCATCATCATCATCATCGTCCTTGCAGGTATTAGGCCTAGTGGCCTGTTACGGTCTCTGTCCATCTTTTCAGGGGGTGTCCGAAACATCGTCTTCCATGTGGTATATAGCGGAGAATTTGTCTTTGGAGTCTGGAACGATCCATCCTATTGACATGGTTAAGCCATTTTTGTCTATAGTGGTTGAGATGTTCATAAATAGATGTAATTTTCAATTCTTTTGTCATTACTTCATTCCTTTTGTGGTCAAGCAAGCTGTAGTCGGCAGTCCTCCTTAGAAATCTCATTTCCGCAGTTATTAGGCGTTGAGCATCTGAGTTTCGGACAGTCCAGGCCTCACTACCATACATGAGGACAGGTCTTGCTAGAATTTTATATGCTTTAGCCTGGTATGTTTTCGGGTTTTCGTAGTTGTGAAAACCTGGTTGATGGTTCTTAAGGCTCCATTAAAATGTTGAATATTTTCAGATATATCAGTAACAGGTAAATAGACTATGTCAAATTATAACCTAAATATTTAAATGAGTTTACCTTTTCTAACGTATGGGTTACAATGAAAATTTTACTCCTAACTGGCTGTTACCTTGGAACGCTATAGTTTTTGTTTTGTTCGGGAAATTTCCATATTGAAATTTTGTACTATTATATTCAGATTATATATTGAGTACTGCAGCTCGTCTTCATTAGTAGCAAAAAGAACCTGATCGCCTGCATATAATAATGTATCTAGAGTACAATTTCGGAAGAGCGGGATGTTTGCATGAATTGTTAGTCGCCAATGTCTGATGATGGAGTTGATGTATATATTGAATAAAAGTGAATTAATATTCTGGGGTAACTCACCTGAAGCTAAACACCTTTTCATTTTACAAAAGAAAACCGTAGGATAATGACAGGTATGTATAAAGGAACATATTTACGAAGACTTTCCAAAATGTAGAAGTATTTCTCGTACCTTGAGAATACATTCTTTCCTACATAACGTTTTATATTAAATGTTAAAATAAAATTGTTAATCTATTTAATTTTTTTGATCCCTTTATGTTTATTAGGAAATTCTTGATGAATAATTCAGTCATTAATATTTTTTTATGTTTCAAGATACATTTAGTACTAATCAAAACATTCATAATTTTAATACAAGGAACAGACGGAAAATCGTAGAGGTCTGTTGAAGATAGTAATGTATGAATAGTAAATTCATTTTTATAACAACGATCTGAAACTTGTCGTTATATTAAAGGTAAAAAGAAACCACATTCTTCTTTCCATGAAATAGAATCTACAATAGCTATTTCGAAAGTAACCGCCTGGGGAATATTGCACAGCATTAATGTTACCTTCATAAACTCTAGTTCTTGCAGGATTTAATGGAAGACGATTTGATAGAAGGAAAATTTTTTCAGAGTATTTTCTTTGTGCCTACGACATATCATGAGCAACAAATTCATACAAGCTGTTTACTCCGAAACTTTTTTTGAAGAAAATACGGCGGATTAAGGAATCGACAAAATTTAACATAAGAAATTGACAAATTATTCCGTTCAGTTACTAAAAAAACAACTTTATTATAAACTTCGCCAACTAGGCTTAAGTTAAGAATATTTTGAGACAGATTTTGTCTCGCGTAATAGTTAAAGTAGATTGCAGTTTGCAGCTCTGATTTGATTAGATGTGTCGTGCTCCTGTTTCGAACATCTGTCCAATTATTGTTCATGAGATGAAACATCCTCTTTGTATGAGCATTACTACTTGGTATGCTTAGAACAGAACTAGCCAGTATTTCTAAATTTATAATATTAACATCGTTTGATTTTAAACTGGTGAGCACTAAAACCCATTTCTGGCGAGCATTACCTTCTACAAAGACTGCACATTTCAATGCATCTCTTGAACAACAAATTCATCATATTGTAAACAATCATCATTCACGGCAAAATCCAATGTTTTAAATAATGATTTTTCCATTATGCAAAAATAAGGAAGAAAAATGCTCGAAGAAGAAAAATACGTGACCCGGTAGACTGTTAAAAATTAGGGGCAAATACGGGAGATCCCGGGATATATGGGAGAGTTGGCAACCCTACTCACATTTCAAATATTGCACAAGAAAATATCTACTTTGTAAGTACAGTACAGCACATATTATTGTATTTCAAAACTAAAAGAAATTTCAGTATTTACAAATTATTAAGGTTGTATTTTCCCTTCCACTATAAAACTGCACTGTAATATTACCATAATGATACAATTTAAAAAGTAAACTCAATCAACAGTAAAACAAAAGAATTGTATACATTCTGAAACAGAACCAATGCTTTTAGTATGTTTAGGCTACTATGAGAAGGGACTAGCAAAAAAATAAATAAATAAATATAAATAAATAAATAAATAAATAAATAAATAAATAAATAAATAAACAGATAGATGGATGGATGGATAGATAGATAGATAGATAGATAGATAGATAGATAGATAGATAGATAGATAGATAGATAGATAGATAGATAGATAGATAGATAGATAGATAGATAGATAGATAGATAGATAGATAGATAGATAGATAGATAGATAGATAGATAGATAGATAGATAGATAGATAGATAGATAGATAGATAGATAGATAGATAGATAGATAGATAGATAGGTAGGTAGGTCGGTAGGTAGGTAGGTAGGTAGGTAGGTAGGTAGATAGATAGATAGATAGATAGATAGATAGATAGATAGATAGATAGATAGATAGACAGACAGACAGACAGACAGACAGACAGACAGACAGACAGATAGGGAGATAGATAGATAGATAGATAGATAGATAGATAGATAGATAGATAGATAGATAGATAGATAGATAGATAGATAGATAGATAGATAGATAGATAGATAGATAGATAGATAGATAGATAGATAGAGAGACAGACAGACAGACAGACAGACAGACAGACAGACAGACAGACAGACAGACAGACAGACAGACAGACAGACAGACAGACAGACAGACAGACAGACAGACAGACAGACAGACAGACAGACAGACAGACAGACAGACAGACAGACAGACAGACAGACAGACAGACAGACAGACAGATAGATAGATAGATAGATAGATAGATAGATAGATAGATAGATAGATAGATAGATAGATAGATAGATAGATAGATAGATAGATAGATAGATAGATAGATAGATAGGGAGACAGACAGACAGATAGATAGATAGATTTATTGATATAGTTCACAAAAGTACAAAACTTAATAATTTAACAAAAGTTCTATATACAAATGTAGTTCTACATAATAGGTAAATATACAATATCCTAAACTAATTAATCTATCGCAAAACTCAATAATTTATTGGTTCAAACTTGCACTTACGTCGAAAGCGTAATAGAACACACAAATATGTATTTAAACTGATATTATCTCTTTGCTAGATATACCTACTGATGTAATTGTTTTCGTAATTTTACTAACGATATAAGCAGTATTACGCAAATAAAATAAGAAAATAATTTTTTTTCTGGAAAAACTATCAAGTTTTGACCCAATGTTATATGGATATTTTTTGATCCTGTAGGCCGTCCCCGACGACTGTGAAAAAGACGGCACTTACTGTATACCCCTTACTGTCAAAATTGTCGACAAAATTATGTACAATTTGTATATAATTCGTTAATGGTGGTCCTGTTACATTTCTGTTTTCTAGGAAACCACTCTGAACTACATTTTACTATATATAAAAATTACTATATATTCTTTACTACGTATCATCTAGTTATTTCTTAACAAAATCTCTTGCTCTTTAATTAATATATTATGTTATATAGTCTACATATATTTATACCTTAGTTTTCCCTTCCCATTTTTTTCTTACTGTATATTAAAATTTTCCTAGTTCCCTCAATTTTCTTCCGTTTACTCTTCTACAAAATTTTCTATATCCTATTTTTACGTTTACTTTCAGTAATGGCTCTTGAATAAAAAATTCTTATTCTTTCACTTTTCTGTACAAGATAGAAGAATGTCTTCTTTTTGATTACATAAAGGACATATGTCTCGTGCTATATCTCCTCTTATATTTTTTAACCTCCAAATTCTCAATCTCCACCATGCTACTCCCACCCTTTCTTCCCTGTGATTAACTTTTGTATATTCTTCTTGTCCCCACAAGATTTTTTTTTTTTTGTAATCTATTAATGATTTTAAACTATTTAAATTGCTAAACATATCTTATCTCATTATCTCATTACTCCTTTCCATTATAATTTTACGTATCAAATTTATATTAATTTCACCAATTTCTTGCCATAACCAATTTAGTCCTAAACTGCTTGCATTATTTTCAAATTCTTTTATTCAATTAGACTTAGTTTCCATCGTTTGTAGTAATATTAAACATAATTTCAAGATATAATTTTCTTCTTTCTCTAAAATACTGTTCACTCATTCATAGTGTTCTGCCCAAGGGCAGGTCTTTCTCTGCAAACCCACATTCTCCAGTCTTTCCTATTTTCTGTCTTCCTCTTTGTCTCCGCATATGATCCATTTATCTTAATGTCGTCTGTCATCTGATATCTTCTTCTACCCCGAACTCTTCTCCCGTTCACCATTCCTTCCAATGCATCCTTCAGTAGGCAGTTTCTTCTCAACCAGTGACCCTACCAATTCCTTTTCCTCTTTCTGATCAGTTTCAGCATTATTCCTTCTTCATCCATTCTTTCCAACACAGCTTCATTTCTTACTCTCTCTCTCTCTGTCCATTTCAAACGCTCCATCCTTCTCCATATTCACATTTCAAATGCTTCTATTCGCTTCTCTTCACGTCGTCGTAATAGGCCTATCCATTTTTATGTCCCGTACAATGCTACACTCCACACAAAGCACTTCACTAGTCTCTTCCTTAGTTTTTTCTCCAGAGGTCAGCAGAAGATCCTCCTTTGTCTATTAAAAGCTTTCTTTGCCATTGCTATTCTCCTTTTGACTTCTTGACAGCAGCTGATGTTACTGCTTGTAGTACATCCCAAGTATTTGAAGCTATTCATTTGCTCTACTGCCTCATTTAGAATTCGCAAGTTTACCTTCTTTACTTTTCTTCCTATGACCATGCTCTTCGTTTTACAATAGTGTATAACTCAAAAATTTAATTTTCCTAACTAATATTGTTCCCCTACTACTCTCCATCCCCAAAATATTGATGTACTCGTATGGTTTGAATATTTTATCATCATTATAATGTGTTTCTAGGTATATTGGAAATTATGATTAGCTATATTGTAGCAGTATAATTACTTAATTACATCACATTGAAAATTAATATGTATATATTTATTTATTTAAATTTATACATACAGAGTGTTTCATAATTATAGGTAAAAATTGCAGGGTGATCAGAGGACAGTGAAAAGAGGCAAAAGTCCTACTAAACATAGGTCCGGAACCTAACCGTTTCCCAGATATGATGTAATTACTGTGGACACCAACTGAATACACCTCGAACATTTACAAAGTAGTTTCTTACCTGGCAGACTTAATGATCGTATCTACCTCTACTTGTTCCAACATGAGCTACGCGACAATCTGGATGATGTGGCTTCTTGGAAAAGGCAGCTGTTGTGGTACTTTCATGATGGAGCACCAGCTTAATTTCATTTAAATTTTCGAGCGTTCTTACGCACAAGTTTTCACAACAGGTATATCGGCCGTCGCTTACTAACACCGTGGCCAACAAGGTCCCCCGACTTCAATCGTCTGGATTTTTGGGATATTGTTTAGTGTATTCTAGCCCTGTTGATGATGTCAATGAACTTCGGCAACACATTATCAATGGTTGTCAACGCGTTAGATACATATCAGGGATGTTCGAAAGTGTGCGATTGTCGATGAAGAAACGTGCTAATGCCTGCTTTATCATGAACGGTGATGATATTGAACACATGTTAAACGCCCTATTTCTCCAGTGCATATCGGATGTCATGTTACCTCAGAGAACCTACTGACAAGACATAATGAAATATCGCACCGTCGTGGCTCAGTCGATTGAGGCTTTTGCCTGCCGGTCTGAAGTTGCTCTCGGACGCGGGTTCGATCCCTGCTTGGGCTGATTATCTGGTTTGGTTTTTTCCGAGGTTTTTCCCAACCGTAATGTGAATGCCAGGTAATCTATGGCGAATCCTCGGCCTCATCTCACTATCACCAATCTCATCGACTCTAAATAACCTCGTAGTTGATACAACGTCGTTAAATAACCAACTAAAATAAAAATAAATAATAAAATTACATAGATTTCGGAACGATTTTTTGCTTTGTCTCCTTGTCCTGCAGTTTGTATCTGTAATTATGAAACACCTTATATATGTATACAGGATGTTTCCGAGGTGGTGTTATAAACTTTCAGGGATGATGGCGAAGGGCACATGTATCAATCTGAGACAAGGAACCCTGGTCCGGAAATGACCCAGTCCAAAGTTACATACAAAAATAGTTTTGTGGAAATGACATAATTTTATTCCTCTGTACACCTTATTTATGTGTATTTATCTGTACATCTTACACATACTGTATTCATCTGACGTTGTTTACGTTGTCTACTTACAGTATTTCATTCAATGCGCTGTCTGAGGGATGGGGACAGATAGCAATTCAGATAGCGTAATGTGTAACGGACATGGTCGGTCCTGATATGCACGTCTGTAGACAGCAGTGTATGAGTACAAGTTGCAGTGTCCAGTCGATCAGTCCTAGTGAAATGGAGGAGTACACGAGAGCGGAATAAGCAGACCTGATTTTCGAATACGGATGAGCCAATGGGAACAGTAGACAAGCTCACAGATTGTATCGGGACAAGTACCCACGTAGGAGACATCCGGCCCATATGATTTTTCCACGATTGTTCCAAAGGTTAAGGGAAGGAGAGCACGTGGTGCCAAATTACAATTCCATTTCCACACAACTATTTTTGCTTATAACTTTCGACTCAGTCATTTCCGGACCATGGTTCCTTATCTCAAATTGATACATGTACCCTTCGCCATCATCCCTGAAAGTTTGTAACACCACCTCGTAAACAACCTGTATATTCGATATGAACAATGCGTACTTCCATACCTTTGTAAGTACGAGCAGATTTTGAGTCAGGTGCAACTATTTGTTAAGCGGACTGTACCTGCAAGCTTCTTTGCATTTGTCTGCTGCACCTTCAATGTTATTTCAGTTGACTACAAGTTCACAAAACTTTGTGGTTTCGGGACTAAAATTGTGCTCCCTACTCCTGTCAGCACTTCGTGGTTCTTTTTAATCTTAATAATTGTAGAACTGCAATTTTTATACTTTAATTATTCACACAAGCAAACATATTTTTGCCCTCTGTAGAGGAAAACAGAAATAAATGGAAAAAGAAAATGGACTTGCTGTTATAATTTTTTTCCGGGATGAAATGCAGATGAATATATTACGCGCTGCTGTCGGAACGGCAGGCAGGATCCCAGGTTAAGGGTGACGATGGGTAGGGAGAAGGGTGGCAACCCTGTGTAATTTCCGGTGGAGTTGGCCCGCCTGTATCAAGTTTTGTCTGTGTAGGGAAATTGAAATTATTACATCTGAACGAGAAGCAAAATTCGAATATTTGCAAAATCGCTCCGATCGTGAACCAGCGATACAGCGAAACCTTGTGGAAGACTTTTGAAGAATTAATAGCGATATGTTGAGACCCAACGTTTTACTGTTCTCTGTGCCAGGAACTGCATCCCTTGTTTACAGTTAACAATAATGTAAGTTTGTTATAGCAATATCTGTGTTAGATAGATGGATGGATGGATGGATAGATAGATGGATAGATAGATAGATAGATAGATAGATAGATAGATAGATAGATAGATAGATAGATAGATAGATAGATAGATAGATAGATAGATAGATAGATAGATAGATAGATAGATAGATAGGTAGATAGGTAGATAGGTAGATAGGTAGATAGGTAGATAGGTAGATAGGTAGGTAGGTAGGTAGGTAGGTAGGTAGGTAGGTAGGTAGGTAGGTAGGTAGGTAGGTAGGTAGGTAGGTAGATAGATAGATAGATAGATAGATAGATAGATAGATAGATAGATAGATAGATAGATAGATAGATAGATAGATAGATAGATAGATAGATAGATAGATAGAGATAGATAGATAGATAGATAGATAGATAGATAGATAGATAGATAGATAGATAGATAGATAGATAGATAGATAGATAGATAGATAGATAGATAGATAGATAGATAGATAGATAGATAGATAGATAGATAGATAGATAGATAGATAGATAGATAGATAGATAGATAGATAGATAGATAGATAGATAGATAGATAGATAGATAGATAGATAGATAGATAGATAGATAGATAGATAGATCGATCGATAGATAGATAGATAGATAGATAGATAGATAGATAGATAGATAGATAGATAGATAGATAGATAGATAGATAGATAGATAGATAGATAGATAGATAGATAGATAGATAGATAGATAGATAGATAGATAGATAGATAGATAGATAGATAGATAGATAGATAGATAGATAGATAGATAGATAGATAGATAGATAGATAGATAGATAGATAGATAGATAGATAGATAGATAGATAGATAGATAGATAGATAGATAGATAGATAGATAGATAGATAGATAGATAGATAGATAGATAGATAGATAGATAGATAGATAGATAGATAGATAGATAGATAGATAGATAGATAGATAGATAGATAGATAGATAGATAGATAGATAGATAGATAGATAGGTAGATAGATAGATAGATAGATAAAGTAAATAAATAAGTAAAGAAATAAATAAAAAAAATAAATAGATAAGTAAATAAGTAAATAAATATAAATAAACAAATAAATAAATAAACGAACAAATAAATAAAATAAAAAATAAATAAATAAATAAGTAAAAAAGTAAATGAGTAAACAACTAAATAAGTAAATAACTAAATAAGTAATTAAAATAAGTAAATAAATAAATAGATAAGTAAATAGGTAAGTAAATAGATAAGTAAATAAATAAGTAAATAAATAAATATATAAATAACTAAATAAATAAACAAGCAAACAAATAAATATATAAATAAATAAATAGATAAGTAAATAGAAAAGTAAATAAATAAATAAAATAAAAAATGAAATAAAATCATGTGTCCACTTCAGAAAAGTCGAACCACAGCTGTGGCAAATGCCATCTAGCCTATGGCTCACTTTGACATACCTCTACTGGACCTATTTCATCTTCTGAGAATAAAGCAGATATTAAAAGAGCACAAAAACACGCATGTAGTCATCCCATATAGACATTATATTTTTTTTACATATTATTCGCAGAATATATTTTGATTGTGTTTCGATTTATACGTGGTTACGCGTTCAAAGTTTACACCGAGATTTCCCGTCGGTATATATTATCCAGTCTACCTCAAAGAGAGGTAGCAGCCAGGCACGGCAGGGATGAAGATGCCTTTTAGGCAGCGGAGAAAGTTTAATAAACAAGCAACTCCCTTAATTGGCATAGAGGGTGTTCCATTGTGCGAGCGGGAAGGGTCATTTGATTGCAAATGAGCGAGGAGACTTATTTATACAGTTTGTTGTATAGCAGTAGCAACTTCTAGACCGGACCGTTGCCAAGCAACGGTGCAGTAGTGAGGTACGTGAAATGAGATGTAGGCTGAGATAAAGTTTAATCTCGCAGCTTCTTTCATAACTCCGGGCTCCATTCCTTTGCAGGGTGATGATTTATGAATGTAGGGGCAGCTATCCATCTCAATATAAAAGAGCCCCGTTTTCGCAACGCAGGAACTGCATTGTGAACAATGATTTGGATGGGATAATATCTCAAAAAAGACATTAAATGTGCCTGTAAAGAAGTCTGCACAGCCATTCCACTATGGGCGATATATCAGTGACGACATCGTCATTTTCTGCTGTTGCCAGATCTAAGCTGCAAAAACAAACATCCCACTTTCCTTATGACGATTTTCGCCGTTCCTTATGAAACTACACTACAGAATTTTGAAATGGAATGCTGAAAATGGATGTAGGCTCTTTTTTCCTGGTCACCATGGTAGATGACTGAGCAGTCCACAACATCTATCTTCAGTAAAGGACTCCCGTTGCATTTTCGTTGCATATGGGCCATTCCATGTCAATTGGTCTTGTATCTAATTTTTTTTCTTAAAAAGTATATTTCTGTGTGTTAAAATACTCAACATAATCCAGGAAACATGGATACATAGCATTTAAAAATAAAATTCTACGTGTTATCATGAAGAGTGTAATTAATTGATTGATAATTTCAATCCTGGTTTTGTTTGCTATGTTGGCCATAGTGGGAATTCATGGATCTGGCCAAAGAAGGAAGATGTATCTATAGACAAAGTTTCTGTCGCTTTTAAAAGCGTGGACAGTTCATTTTTGTTTGAAAATAATTAATTTTCATGGTAAAATCAATAGCATTTTTTTCTTTTATACCTTTAATTAGTTGTATTTTTAAATGTTTGTAGAAGATAATAACAAAATAATTTAAATGTCATATTTTAACTATTCTGTCACACCCATAAATATTGTAGGGGAGACTGTTGTACCTTTAGCTAAGTGTACCTTTAGACATTTTTTATTTTTAAATTTTTGCTGCTACCTAGAGGACTCAAAATGAAGTAGATTGTAGTAGAGAAAGCGGCTAAGTAGCTCTGGTCGTAGTTTCAGTTTGATTTACTGCAAAGTGTGAGTTCCGTGGAGAAAAGAAGTTGTTTTAGTACTAAAAGAAAACATTTCGTTCATTGATGTATGTTTTCTAATACAAAAACAGATTGCATTTGTTAATATCTTTCAAGTACAGTGTGTTCTCTATCATCTGGTGAGTAATAACATATTTTAATTTCCATGATTTTTTCGAATCTCTAGTTTTGGGACTCATATTTGTTTAAAAGTGCACCCTCTTGTACCTTTGAACACAAACATCTTGTACCATGGAACATGTTCCAAAGTACGCGATACTATCGGTTTTTGCTATTCTTTTATTTTAAGGTCATGTCACGAAGTAAGTCTGGAGTTAAGAGGCCCCCAATTGATTCGGATGCCTTGAAGAAAGCTGTTGAAGCAGTTTTTGCTTCTCCAGGAAATAAAATCTCAATCAGAAAAGCCTGCTCTGGTTTATGATTGCAAATACATTTTAAATATGATTGTCAGTTCTTACAGCTATATTCCCTCCTATAGTCCATGTGTTCCAACTTACAAGAGGGTATGTTCCAAGGCACATGAACCTGTTGTACCTTTGAACACATTACATATCCCTTCATTTTATTTTTTCCAGCCTTAATAGATCTGTAAAACAGGAAAATACATACAGGAAGTTGTAAAGGGTTCTTCAATAATTATTTCAAGGATTTTTTCATTTAAACAATTTTATTTCTCAAAATTTAAAAAAAAAATAAAATGTGAAAAATGTTCAAAGGTACAACAGTCTCCCCTATATATCCTTGGTCAAACGTAAATCCAATTCTGAAAAGGTAATATTGTTCTAAAAATCTTACAGATACAGAAGATTTACGCAGTGGTTGGTTTTTTTACTTGGTCATTTAAGGAATCTGTATTAACTACGAGGTTATTTAGCGTCGATGGGAATTGTGATAGCGAGATGGTATTTGGCGACGTGATGCCGAGGATTCGCCATAGATTATCTGCCATTCGCCTTACCTCGAGAAAACACAACCAGGTAATCAGCTCAAGCGGGAATCGAACCCACGCCCTAGCGAAATTCCGGATCGCTAGGCAAGCGCCTCAACCGAATAAGCTACGCCACACAGTGTGCAATAACGCAAATCTAGCTGGACAATATTAATAACTTCTTTGCATTCCAATGCATTGTTATGAAACTCTGTACAGGCCTTATAAATAGCACATATTCTTTGTGTACAAACTCTGACTACATTTATATAAGACGAACTACCCATTTATAGGGGTGGTTTTAGACAAAAACAATAACTTCTCTCCTATCTAACAGATTTTTTGAAACAGTGTACTGAAGTTAGAGAATATATTTTTTGTGTACAAACTATATTTATGGTTCCATACGAGGAAGTACCCCTTTACAGGTAGTGCATTTACGAAAAATTAACTTCTCTCCACACATAACAGATTTTTATGAAACTTTGTACAGGAGTTACAAGTAGCATATATTTTTATGTACATATTCTGATTACATCTGTATGCGACCTTGGCCTAATAATTGTTGTACAAAGTTACATAAAAATATATTATATAGGAGAGAAGTTATTAATTTTGTCTAAATGCACCACTATAAAGAGGCCGTTCCTCTCATGAAACATAATCAGGCTTTGTAGACATAAATAAAATATTCCACCTGTAACTTCTGTATGAAGTTTCATAAAAATCTGTTAGGAGAGAAGTTATTAATTTTGCTTAAATACATCCGCTATAAAAGGGTAATTCTTCTTGTGCAAACGTAATCAGAGTTTGTACGCAATCCATGTGTGCCACTTGTAAGACATGTACAAAGTTTCATAATAATCCCTTGGAATGCGGAGAAGTTATTAATTTTGTCCAGCTAGTGATTTGCGTTCTAGATAAAAATGTGTCCAATATATTTTAACCTGATGTTCGATTTCATGTGAATAATTTTGCAGGCCTAAAACACTCACAAGTGATTAAAAACTTCCTTATTACATGATTCTTCACTGCTGTTATGTCAAATATGGAACAGTTACCGTATGCGCCACCACTGAAAAAAATTAATTACTGATAAATGCGCAAGAACGCGCAAAAATTAAAACAGGAATTCAACGCTCTAAATAATGCTGTATTAAATGGTAAAAGAATTGTTGTAACCCGACGTGACCGACTATACTAAAACTCGCATTATATTTGGAGAAATTTAAAATAATGTATTTTTTTCAATTGTAATGTTTAAACCCTTCTGTAAGAAGAATAATACTTTAAAAACTTGTAATTGAAGTTACATTAGTAAGAACGTACCTATGTAAACAAATTCCATGTTTCAGAACACAATAAATGACTAACAATTGACTCTTTTTCACCCACATAGTAAGCCTCTCTCTCCACGACTGAACCGGAGCTAGAAGTGTTAGGAAGAACTCAGAGTTTATACTTTTCTAAATATAGTTTTCTACTGATGAATCAGTAAAACAACTCACAACATTCTTCAAATATTAAAGAACACGAATTCATATTCACCTATGCTTAACTAAACAAGTCGAAATTTGATTTTTGTCCACCTAGATCGGGAAAATTGCACACTGTGCAACGCCCGAGCGGAATTCCGGATCGCTACCATTTGTTAAACACTTCCATTAGTACTGGTTAAATATCTAGGCTATATCAACATCAACATTGGAGAAGCGTGCAAATTATTAATAGGCCTACTTTTATATTCCGTTGAGATTCAAAATTTATTTCTGTCACCGACTTTTATACACACAGCAAATATTAGTGTAGAATGTGTGAAAATTTTCAGATAATGGCTAACATTTCTCTTTTTTCTTGACATAAATAGTAATTGTCAGTATTATGGTTTTAGCACAAATTCAACACCGCGTGTAATATATCTTGCTTTCCTACCTATCCACAATAAAATTCTGTCTTTTTTTTACATGCAGTAAATAAATGTGTGTTGACATTTGTGTGAATTGTGAGTAATGCGGCGTATATACCCTGACACGTTCTCTGTGACAGGGGTTGAAATACAGCTCTTGACGGGGTTGCAGTGCTCCACATTCAACTTGGATTTGCGTTGTCTCTGCCTCTGGTACACCTGGGATCAGCCCAACTTAGGCTGTTACTCATTAAGCAACTCAAACACCATTTCACATACCAGGCTGTTTAATCTCTTCCTTCGTCTGTCAGATGTTTCCAACTTGAGCGCCATCTCCAAGGCAACGCTGTTTCCTCCATTTCTGTCCAATCTTTTGTTATGAGCGTTTATCTCTCTGAAGAAGTTAGGTACTTCACTTAAAATAAGTAATTCCTCTTATAACGAGAACTGGGTGGAACGCAACGCAGAATCATCGATCTGTCTGAACGTGTCTTGTTCTAGAGCAGCTGGCTATGACAGGCTAGGAATTCTGTATGCAACACACTATAGGGTAATGACCAGATCTTGTTATGCCTTCAATCACGTGTCATCAAATAAAAGGAAAACATTTCTTAAAAAATTGTTACACGAAATACTATATGGGCACCATTCAATACGTGGAAATGAGTTGAGGGAGATCGTTTTAGGTGTAAATGTATGTACAATTACTTGCAGGAATTGCAAATAAATTAGCACCCATGAGAAGGAAAGCTTTTAGTAGGCCTACACGTATTTTGTCTGTATCTAAAGAAAAAAAAATTCTCAAGAAGATATACAGTGCTTTCTTTCACACTGCGCCAGAAGATGAAGAAGAAGAAGAAGAAGATGATGATGATGATTATGATGATGGAAATTTTATAATAGATGAAGAAGTGAATAAAATTATGTTGAAAAAGTTGGTACCGGTATGCAGAATGTTATTTTATGGTGTAAGAGATAACGAGAATGATATTTCGAATATTACGATGGTGGTAAGAAAGATATTTTTATAATGAAATATAACATATTTTTATTACGAAAATGATGTGCAAAATGTTGTTAATAATGGTATAATGGATACTTCAATAATATAATATGAAGGATATTTATGATGATGTTTGCAATGATGTTTTCATGATGATGAAGGTAAGGATGTTTTCGTGATAAAATAGTAATATACGTTACAAGAGCGGTATGTTGACGTTTTCATGTTCGAGGAAAAGACTGAAAAAGCGAAACGTAGTTGAGCTTTTTTAATTTCCGAGAACATGAAAACAAACATACCGCTCGTGTATCGTACATTATTTTGTGCGAAGATCGTTTATTACATACCTGAAAGACGAATTTCTAATTAGTTGCAATGAAATCTCCATCTTGGTTTCTGTTTAATGGCGCCAACTTCGGAACATCAAAATATCTTTCTTCAACATTGTTGCTGTAAAATGTTTTCTGTGTTTACTATACTCCAGCAGGCCGTGATATACGTCTGTCATTTTTTTTCCTCCAGTCTATAAATGCGAACTTAAAACAAACGGTAAGGTTATGTAATGATTTATTTTTCATTTTAATATTTTAACAATATTATTTATATAACATATTGCAGTAATAACATCGGCATCTGGAATCTCGTTGATTTTTTCACGGCTTCCTTAATGTTACTTGTATCAGGAATGCAATAAGTTTCGTGGAGTAGTAGACTTTACTTAATTTTTGCAAATATTTAAAAACAATAATTAACATTGCAATTTAGGTAAAATTGCAGTGGTAAGTTTCCAATTTATAATTATTACTATGTTAAACGTCTCTAAAAATAATATGTTAAAAGCCTAAAGCAGTAAAATGAATGTCGCGCTTAAGCGGTAAGAAGAGGGAAATTGTTATGTGTGTTACGTTGGGAATACTGAATGTGGTACCGGTATTTCACACTTACCGCGTATTGGTTCTGTGTGGAAAACAAGCAAATACGCACGATCTCGCACAAAGTATATTTTCGTGACTCTGAAGTAAATTATATGTGTGGTGATGATGTAAAGGATATTTTGATAATATTGATTATGAATAATATATTTTGGTGAGTTTCATCATTCTATGATTTTTTTCACTGTTACCAATAATAAACCATAATTTTATGCTTAAAGATCACGAGAAAAAACATTTATGTAAAGGTGATAAAAAATAATTTTTGCAATACTTGATAGGTACCAGTACGTTAATTGGCAGTGAAAGTAAAATTTACAATTCATTTCTTAATTGCCATGGCAACAATTCTTGAACAGGTCTGAAATACTTGCAGTACTGGTTTGACAGGTCTGAAACACCCTCTACTCTGCTTCCTTCACAATACACACAGCCCGTTCCTGGAATTCCTTGTCGCAGAAAATCAGGAGCAGTCGGAGTCTAAAATCTTTTAAGTACACTCTACTTAGAAATGTTTTTAATGAACAGAACTAGACTCTTACGGAAGTCTCTAAATAGTCTTAAATGACCAAGTTGTTATTTCTTTCTCCTCTCTATTCTTTTTTTTTTTCCTTTTTCATTATCTTCATATATTACTTAATCATTAGTATCTGTATGCCATATAGTACGATTTTGCTATTCAACATGTTATGTTTGTAACCCACATGTATTCTCCTATTAGTATATTGACTGTATATTATATCTCAAGTGAATTAATAATCGAATTTATCTTGAGCAGTTTATGTCTTATAAATTGTATATAATCCCCTTACGTTATGTAATTTTCTACTTTATTTTATATTCTTCTTATATTATGTAACTGATCTTGACTATTTGTAATTTTCTACTACATTTTATGTCATTTCTAAGGTATCTTCTTTTATGTTGTTTTGTAATCTACCACATAATTTTGTATTTCATGTATATTATTGAAACCTAGTTGAGTGGAAGAGAAGGCCATATGGCCTTAACTTTGTCAGGCAAAATAAAACTACTGCTACTCCCACTCCTACAACTGCTGCTGCTGCTACTACAGTAATAGTTTGACAAGTGTGAAGTACTACTTACAGTACTAGTTTGACAGGTCTGAAATACTTACAGTACTAGTTTGACAGGTCTGAAATACTTACAGTACTAGTTTGACAGGTCTGAAATACTTACAGTACTAGTTTGACGGGTCTGAAATACTTACAGTACTAGTTTGACAGATCTGAAATACTTACAGTACTAGTTTGACAGGTCTGAAATACTTACGGTACTAGTTTCACAGGTCTGAAATACTTACAGTACTAGTTTGACAAGTCTGAAATACTTACAGTACTAGTTTGACAAGTCTGAAATACTTACAGTACTAGTTTGACAAGTCTGAAATACTTACAGTACTAGTTTGACAAGTCTGAAATACTTACACTACTAGTTTGACAAGTCTGAAATACTTACAGTACTAGTTTGACAGGTCTGAAATACTTACAGTAGTAGATTGACAGGTCTGAAATGCTTACAATACTATTTTGACAGGTCTGAAATACTTACAGTACTAGTTTGACAAGTCTGAAATACTTACAGTACTAGTTTGACAGGTCTGAAATACTTACAATACTAGTTTGACAAGTCTGAAATACTTACAGTACTAGTTTCACAGGTCTGAAATACTTACACTACTAGTTTGACAAGTCTGAAATACTTACAGTACTAGTTTGACAAGTCTGAAATACTTACAGTACTAGTTTCACAGGTCTGAAATACTTACAGTACTAGTTTGACAAGTCTGAAATACTTACAGTACTAGTTTGACAAGTCTGAAATACTTACAGTACTAGTTTGACAAGTCTGAAATACTTACAGTACTAGTTTGACAAGTCTGAAATACTTACAGTACTAGTTTGACAGGTCTGAAATACTTTCAGTACTAGTTTGACAAGTCTGAAATACTTACAGTACTAGTTTCACAGGTCTGAAATACTTACACTACTAGTTTGACAAGTCTGAAATACTTACAGTACTAGTTTGACAAGTCTGAAATATTTACAGTACTAGTTTGACAAGTCTGAAATACTTACAGTACTAGTTTGACAAGTCTGAAATACTTACACTACTAGTTTGACAAGTCTGAAATACTTACAGTACTAGTTTGACAGGTCTGAAATACTTACAGTAGTAGTTTGACAGGTCTGAAATACTTACAATACTATTTTCACAGGTCTGAAATACTTACAGTACTAGTTTGACAAGTCTGAAATACTTACAGTACTAGTTTGACAAGTCTGAAATACTTACAGTACTAGTTTGACAAGTCTGAAATACTTACAGTACTAGTTTGACAGGTCTGAAATACTTACAGTACTAGTTTGACAGGTCTGAAATACTTACAATACTATTTTGACAAGTCTGAAATACTTACACTACTAGTTTGACAAGTCTGAAATACTTACAGTACTAGTTTGACAAGTCTGAAATACTTACAGTACTAGTTTGACAGGTCTGAAATACTTACAGTAGTAGTTTGACAGGTCTGAAATACTTGCAATACTATTTTGACAGGTCTGAAATACTTACAGTACTAGTTTGACAGGTCTGAAATACTTACAGTACTTGTTTGACAGGTCTGAAATACTTACAGTACTAGTTTGACAGGTCTGAAACACTTACAGTACTAGCCTGACAGGTCTTAAACGCTTACAGTACTTGTTTGACAGGTCTGAAACATTTACAGTACTTGTTTGACAGATCTGAAATACTTACAGTACTAGCTTGACAGGTCTGAAATACTTACAGTACTAGTGTGACAGGTCTGAAATACTTACAGTACTAGCTTTACAGGTCTGAAATACTTACAGTACTAGTTTGACAGGTCTGAAATACTTACAGTACTAGTTTGACAGGTCTGAAATACTTACAGTACTAGTTTGATAGGTCTGAAATACAGTATTAGTTTGACAAGGCTGAAGTACTTACAGTACTAGTGTGACAGGTCTGAAACACTTACAGTACTAGTTTGACAGGTCTGAAACAATTACAGTACTAGTTTGACAGGTCTGAAATACTTACAGTACTAGTGTGACAGGTCTGAAACACTTACAGTACTTTTTTGACAGGTCTGAAATACTTACAGTACTAGTGTGACAGGTCTGAAATACTTACAGTACTAGTGTGACAGGTCTGAAATACTTACAGTACTAGTTTTACAGGTCTGAAACAATTACAGTACTAGTTTGACAGGTCTGAAATGCTTACAGTACTAGTGTGACAGGTCTGAAACACGGTACTTTTTTGACAGGTCTGAAACACTTACAGTACTAGTTTGACAGGTCTGAAACAATTACAGTACTAGTTTGACAGGTCTGAAATACTTACAGTACTAGTGTGACAGGTCTGAAACACTTACAGTACTTTTTTGACAGGTCTGAAATACTTACAGTACTAGTGTGACAGGTCTGAAATACTTACAGTACTAGTTTGACAGGTCTGAAATACTTACAGTACTAGTTTGACAGTAACATAGCAACCTAATCATGTGTTACTTGAATAAATGAATCTAATGCAAAACTTAGAAATGCAATTTTGATTTATTATGACTTTTTACAAGTGACTTATCTGATCGAGGATACAGATTTGGAAACCGAGCCGCTTCGGACATTCTCGACCACATAAGTCTCACAGTTCGCTGTACATACTGTAGCCTACTATTTGTGTTCTTCTCTACACGTTATGCTAAAATCTCACATTACAATACTAATCCCTATCGTTGAACGTTGTAACAAATTATATTCAAAACTGTGTCTGTTGTCCGCAGAGCGCCCTTAACGTTGGGTATGACGCACGTCTCCTAGCAACCAATCCTTTCACAGTAATGCAATAAGCGCGTTCTCAGATCCATGACCAAAGCCCCCTGAACGCTGGAAGGACTGCACAAGTGCATCTACAAGATTCCGCCGGCCATGTTTTATGCATCGCTTGGAGCTGACATCACCTCGCGTAACCGAAATGTGTTGAATACACCCGGCAGATGCGGCGCTCTCCTCGTTCAGAATACAAATCTCGCAATTGCTGCAATATGACCGAACAGGATTGTTTCTTTTTTACATTCAGTCGTCTTAATAATCCCTACGCCGCACCGCCCTAAATTCAGACACAGTATCATGACTAGAGGCAGGATTTTCATGATTTAGAATATTTTTAATCAAGTCAATGAGTTCCTAAAATATACAGAAATATACTTTACGAAAAAGTAATTATATTAAATTGAATTAAATGGTTTTATTATTTTCAGTCTATGACTTTTCATACAAGTATTTAGGGAGTACTTCTTTATATTACATATTTTGTTGTTCGTATCAACGTTTTCATTGCGTCTGCGACATCAACAGAAACATTCTTAGATTATCCAATATGTTAATCTCATTTTCAGTGTGCATGAGCTTAGTGTTTATCAAATATCAATAAAAACAAAGGTTAAAAGTTAAAATTAAAATTAAAAGGCACAAAGTAAAACCATTTAAAATATGTGCTACGAGCTTTCACTTACATTTTAAATATTTTTACTTTGTAGCTTTTAATTTTAATTTTAATTTTAACATTTAACCTTCGTTTTTATTGATATTTGATAAACACTATGCTCATCCACACTGAAAATGAGGTTAACATATTGGATAATGTAAGAATGTATCTGACGATATCGCAGGCGCGATGAAAACAACAAGATATGTAAAATAAAGGAACTACTCCTTAAATACTTGTATGATAAGTCATAGACTGAAAATAATAAAACCATTTAATTTAATTTGTTATGACTTATCTGAAAAAAAAAATCCTCAAAATGAATTGCAAAATTATAATTAAATTAAGGTACTGTAATTTTCCACAGTTATGGTCCTGGAACACAACTATGATCCACGATACAACCATTCAAATTTTGCACTCTATAACGTAGTGCATCGTGTATCAACATTTTTGCTGTACTGCAGTTTGAAGTCTAGTCATTGCAGCTATCTATCAACGGTCTATGATACTTCTACAATGTTCTTTGAATGGTTTTTATCGTGGACCATAGTAGTGTTCCAGGAACATAGTTGTTATGGGAAATTACGGTACTTTGTTACAGCATATTTTTGCATATTTGCCTATTTTATCCTGATAGAGCATATTTAAATGATTTATTGGTGATATTCAGCATATTTTTACCGTTTAAAACTTCTTATACACTTATCTATATTGGTTTCCTTCTTTTTTTGTATTTCTTACAATTACGTTCTTTCATTTTTCTTTACTAAAGTTTTTATTTTTCCTTCCTCCCTTATCCTATGAAATGTGCAAAATGGATCTGACCCTAAATGGACACGATCACGACAAATATTTGTCTACTGTTTTCACGCAGGTAGAGAAAGGCGTGACTAGGCATCTCACTTGAAGAAACTGGATATGGAAGTAGAGAAAACCACTTTGTTGTCTAATTTTAGAAAGAGGAGGATATGCGTGAGAGACAGCAAGCAAATTAGAGGCAAGTGATATTATTCATTTTAAATTTCCCCCCATTTTATTGGTAGAAGTATAAAAAGTTTTTCTGTGTACAAAACTTTGTTAGCTGACAATACATAATCATTTTCATTTGAAAATTTGCACAATATATTCATTCGTACATTGCAACTCAGGTCTTAAAATATAGTTAGATACAATGAAGGTTGATGAAAATAAGTTACCATATTCTGTTTTGAATAAAATTTGTCTTGAAATTCCTTAAATTTCACTTTTTTTCTCATCTGGTTGTCATTCTAGGTATAGTTTACACCTAAAACTAACTATAAAAACATTTAAATTTGTTATGACATTTTTTATATTATAGATCACATTTCTGGAATTCTTAGGTAATAAGTGTGTATTTTATGCTGCATACTTTGGCCATTTTAGGGGATAAAAATCCTTGCGCTTGTCATGATTGTCTTACGTTATTATAATAATTCCATTACTTTTAGGCCTATGTAAATTGAATCACTTCCTGTAGATAATAAAAGGAACTGACAAAACTGAGATTTAAAATACGTTCCATGGTACGGGGACAGAAGGAGTCTCTGCACTCTGTAATGACGGACGAGGGAGAAAACGCAAATAGAGATCTGCGTTCGTATTTCAGAGACCTAGCGTTCAAACCTCGAATGGGTTAACTTATCACGTTTCTTTGTTGACCAATTTGGAGGGCAGGGAGCGGTTTTTTTGTCTCAGCCGAGTCGCCGAGCATTCGCCTGTGGTTGCCGTGTAGTATAGGACGGACCGACGCGACGAGACGCCCCTAGAGACGAACTCCCGGGTGGCGTGGATCTGCTGGTGTAGCAGAATCACAGCCCGGCCCGGATTTTGTATCTCAGGTAAGTCAGCGCCGGAGTCGACTAAAAAGAAAAATCCATGTATAGATCTAGTCAGGAATAAACTACGTGACACAACCTCCCATGAATACGTTGAGACTGCTTCTTCAACGAAGTCTGACTGTGATAGAATCTTGGAAAACAGCGTCTCTATTAACGAACAGGGAACAAACTCTAAGGCAGAGAGCCCAATAATATGATAGTGACACGACAAAAACTTTGATCCAACACGAACTATGGTAGCAACATGACAGCAAAGTGACCTGGTACTCACTGGACTGATTCATTCATACAACATGTCGTCGGAGGATGAGGACGTTCTCAATCTAGTTAATTTATATTATTTATTATTTTAATGTACCGAAGTACACATGATATTTCCATGCAGATATTCTGCGTCATCATACGATGAAAGAATAATGGAACGGAGAAAAATTCTCTCCGGCGCCGGGATTTGAACCCGGGTTTTCAGCTCTACGTGCTGATGCTTTATCCACTAAGCTAATATCAAATTACAGTGACAGAAAACATAGGAGACGATTCTGGGTGCATCCTTTTTGGCATGCTAATTTAGAACAACGCGGTGCTTTTAATCTGTTCAAAGAATTAAATATATACCCAGAAAGATTTAAAATATTCTACAGAATGAGTAGAGAAATATTTAATCTGTTGGTACAGAAAGTTGGATCTGCAATTTATAAAAAGAACAATAACTTCAGGATTTCAGTCAATGCTGAAGAACGGCTTCTAATAACTATCAAGTAAATAGGCGTATATGTTTGTACATCAGATAAATAACAATTGTTCGTTTCTCGTCCACATAAAAGTAAACATGTGTTTACAATATGTTTATAGGGTAGAGGGGCCAATTACCGGACAGGTCCTATTTACGGACACTCCTAACATTTTGTCATTTTATGCTTATACAGAATCCTTTATATATTCCTTTAGCTAGTCAATGGAAAGCAGTAATATCCTACAGCTGATTGCGAATGGGAGTGAGATTGTGTGTGAAATCCGAACTCCAAATAACGGAAAGTGAGCAAAGGTTATTAGAATATCTTTATATTTCGACCTTTTATAATATTGAGCGGTAAATTATTCTGTGTAAATAAGATTAAATGATTTTGCAATAGGTTTATTATGTTTTCAATCTAAAAAAATAGATGTAGTATCAAAAAGACATGGCAAATATTTAATAAGTTCAATAAAGGCTATATTGAAATTAGGATCGTAGAACTTAAATGGGAAACTTTGGAAAACAGACTTAGGAAAACTAGAATAACATCATTGTATAGAGCACATCTAGGTCAGAAAGCATGGGTGGACATAACGGCTCGGTTAGAAAAGCCAACGTACTATGGTAGGAACGATCATGATTTTAAAATCAAATGTAGGAAACAGAAAACGGATGTAGGTAAATTCTCATTTTTAAATAGAGCTATAAATGATTGGAATGACCTACCTGCAGCGGTCGTTGAGGGCTGTCCTTCCTTAAGGAGATTCAAGAATAATTTAAAAAGTTGTATATAAAGTGAAAATTAAAATTAAGGTGACATTCAACATTTAATTTTTTAAGGTGACATGTATTTATCTAGGCTGACGAGTTTATTTCCTTGGTTTGAATTGTAAATTATTTAAAACTAGCGTGTAAGAGGCCCTTAGACTAGAAATGTTTAGTTTAAATGTAGTTCTGTTTATAAGTATGCATAAGGATGTAATTATTTGACTTATTTGAACTGTTGTATCAATGAAGCGAGGTGAGTCAGTGAAGTTATGGTTTTACAGTGCAGTGAACAGTTCCGATCAGTGATAATTTATAGCGTCAATGAAATGTGTTCTATAGTGTCAGTGAAATGTGTTACAGAGTGTCAGTGAAATGTGTGCTATAGTGTCAGTGAAATGTGTGCTATAGTGTCAGTGAAATGCGTCATAGTGCCACTACAGGGAATGAGATGAGAGTAAAGTGAAAGACTATTGAAACTTATGTAGGATCTATACATAATTATGTAGGTTGTATTTTATTTTATGTTTTATTATTATTGTGTTAAATTGTATTGTGTATTATTATTGTATTGCGTGTAAAATTGTATATGTGTTGTAAAATTGTATTGTGTATTGTAAATTTTATTGTGTATTGGTTATCATTTTATTGTGTATTGTTAATATTGTATATACCACTGCCACCGGGTGCTTGCCCACTTGCAGTGTAAATAAATACATACATACAACTTAACCCTTGTATTACCAACTCACAACTGATACAACAAAAAGTGGAGCATGCAGCACTGTAAGCGACACAACACAACACAGATAGTGTCGAGTTGTTGTCTGATCAGATGAGTGGGCTTCCGTTCATTTAATATTATGGGTTAAATAAGAACATACACGTTAGCAACAAGCAAAGCATCAAATCCGTGTCGTGTTGCTGTCCCTTGTCGTTCCAGCGGGTGCTATAGGTAGTAGTGAAAAAAAAAAGAACTGAAATAGTAGTCGAGTGATATATTGGACGAATTGTGAGGATTTTAATAATGGAAGGAGAATAACGAATAAAATTGATGTTGTAATGATGGGAGGACTATTTTCCACGTAATTATAAGTGACAACAGTAAGAGAAGACTGACACAGATAACTGACATACATTTTTTTTTAAACTAATAACTTGAAAAGTTAACAGTAAAACTGAAAAATTGTATAGGAAACTGAAATGACAAAAATAGGATAATGATTAAGTAGGGCTAATGACAATAGAGTAAAGTTGCAGGGGAGTTTATAAACTGAAAGACTCAGTATGTAAAGGGCCCTATGCCACAAAAATTAAATTTTGTAGAAATGTTTATTCCACTGAGATTCTCTCCCTTCAAGTGAAGAAGAGGCATTTACAAAAGCTTACCATATCCGCTAGACACTTGCCACAAGCCTGTAAGTTCATAAAAGACGTTCTAGATGCTAAATCTGTCGGATTATCAAAGAAACTTAAGTTCAATAAGAATGTGGCATAGGTCCCTTTTCCTCTGGGCACCTCAATTGTTGTAGAGAAGTTATAACAGTGACAATTATACCAAGTGATGAAGGATGGGTGCAGAGAAGAAAAATTCTCTCCGGCACCGGGACCCGAATCCAGGTTCCAGCTCTACGTGCTGACGCTTTATTCACTAAGCCACACCGGGTTCCAGTGCCGATGCCGGATTGAATCCTCTCAGTTTAAGTTCCGCCTCTTAGTTTCCCTTTAGTGGCCAAATAGGTCTGTTTCGCTTGTATAGTTATATACTTGTAAGTAGGAAATTCAACCCTTGACAGATGGCAGCACTGGTATGCTTTGGAAAAACAACGTCGGATGTCGACTTCTTGAACTTTGTGTTACGCTAACAATGTTCGATTTCCTTAAAATTCTACTCATGGTTCACTTTTTATAACTCTTATAATTATTGAAATATAAAACTTTAAAAACTTAAAACTTTTAAAATTATTATTAAAACTACTAATTTTGAAACCTAATATTCAGATAACTGGACAATAACGTTTCGGCGGTTGGTGATCAACTACATCAGATGTGACAATCGTCCTTTGCTTTGGTACTTCTTGTCGTTTGTGATAGGGAGAGGATATTTAGGTGGTAGTGGGGATGTTTGTGTGTTGCGTAATATCCTGTAGTATAGTGTATATGCATTGAAATGTAATTCGATGTTATGTGTATATTACTGTACGTTTGTATTAATTCATGTTCTTCTATTGCTCTTATCAATTATTATTCCTTGAACAAAGACGTGACTACACCAAAATAATTCATAGATAATTGATAATAATAAAACTATAATTCCAGGGTAAATTAAATGTTAATTGTACTGAACATAAAGATATTAATTGAATTTAAGTTGGAAATAACTAAATTAGAAATAAATATGAAAATAAAAATCAATCAAAAATATTGCCAGAGAGTATTGATAATAGTGAAAAAGTTTCCTCCTGAAATGTTAATTAATAAAAGTGAGAAAACATTTGTGACGATATTTCAAGTGAGAACTGTGGACAAAGCATATCAGTGCTAGCAGAGTTTTCCGGAAAATTATCCCAAGAGAAGTGAAAGAAGTGGAGTTGATTTACAGTAAGATTTTATGCGGTAAAACTCTCAGAATATCCTTCAGGTAAAAAGGTAGTTTAAAATAATGGAAAGAAAAATTAAAGTGATAATAAAAATAAACACAGTTGCAAGGAAGCATAATATTTGGTAAGAAAGTGGAAAGATAATAACTGAACATTATTTCAAGAGAAATTTGAAATTATAATAGTAGAAAACAAATCCCAAGAACAACAGACGTTCTAAGAGAAAACCTGAGGATTATTTATTTTGTGTATCTGGAAGTGAACTCAGCTCATTTGCTCTTAGTGAACCCATTGTGTCTGTGTGTGTCTTAAGGAGATTCCTGCCGGATTTAATAGCTAATTTGTCTGATGTTTAACCCCCGTGCTACGTGGCTTATCTCGAAACAAAGCTAGTCGTGTCTCTTTAGTTGAGTGGAATATTAGTTTGCATTAGCGGCACCGCGACGCTGCCGTCGCGGAAGGGAGCACAATGAAGCTAAAATCATTATTTTTAGCCCAGGGGCGAAACACTGGAAGAATGATTAATGACCTGATCTAGGTGGGAGTCCAAGCCAAACACCTCCGTGCAAAATGTATGCTTACACTTTATGGACCAAAGATGATCAATTTTTGCTCCCCTCTAAAAAGCCGGACATTGCCAGATGCGTTGGAATTTATAACATGGATCATTTTTTCTGTAGCTGTGACGTCCATACCCCTGAAAGCACGCAAAAGAGTATTACATACCATTGTAGTAATTCCAAGTGCTGCCACCTAGTAGCTTTAACCACGTTTCTCTTTTCTCTTCTGTTCATTTTAATCCTTCACAGTTGTTGCGCTCCATTCTACTGAGCATATGTCTTTGGTGTATTTTATTCCCAGTCTTCTTCTTAGTTTCATATAAAATATTTCTCCTCCAATATGTTTAATTTATAACCAGGGTTAGAATTTTTGGTATTTTTAAAGGGCGATTTTGGCCTTTTTGTATAAAATAAATAGCCTTTTTTTATGTTTTTAACCATAAAACATACTATCTTTTATTAGTTTATAAATTTTACACAAAAAATAATATAGGAAACGTGGCAACGTCCATTTTTCTTATCTCAACTAATTAATATGACATCACGACATGAGAATGATACTTTACTTTAACTAATTTACTGCTTGCTATATGAATTACATATTCCTGTTTGCAATATAGGGTGGAAGGTAACCTTTTACAATCCTTCTGGAAAATGATATCTCGATTATGACAAACAAGAAAGTCTAATAATATTTTGTTTCCAGAAGCACGGTTTTCGAAAAAAAATGTTGTTTTGTAACTTGAAATTATGATTAATTTTCATGAAACTGCTAAAAATTTGATTTTTATCTCATGTAGGATGATAGAGTAAGCTATGTATGGCCATGTTACAGTAGCATTTGCATGGAAAATAACACAGATTTCGAATAAATCGCGTTAATAGTCGTGTACACATTGCATGGGAACAGGACTCTGACACGCTGGCAACACTGTTTCTTACGTACGCAAACCATGTGGCCGAGCTAGGTGTACGGAGCGGACGATACGCTTACATTCACTTCTTCATTAGTTCCAGGCTGCGTGCAGTTCGAAGCAGTTGAAACAGAACGAGATGCCACAGTTTTCTAATCGTGAGTGTCTGGACATGTTATTAATTTATGGCGAAACTGGTCACAATGCCGCTGCAGCTGCTCGCTTATACCGTGAAAGATAACTGGATCAGGAGTGTGAAAGTTGTAGACACGTAACTGGGGGAAATTTTGAACAATACCTTTAAAAGACACTGTAGAGAATGGTTTACAAAATTTAACAGTGTACCTCACATTAATGTGTATCATTTTCATTTAGATTCAAAGTTGTTTATTTCTTCCAAACATTATATTGTAATTGAGTTGGAGTGACATCAACTGTGTGATCCTCAATGTAAATTAATAGGCTACTGTAGTTAAATAATTAACTTTGTTTTGTGCATTTTTCATTCAACTGTATTACTGATGAAATTGTCTTAAAATGTAACGGAAACTACATGTTTCTTTGTACTAAATCTAGTGCTGAAACGATACAATAACGAACGTTTCATCATAGATAACGAATAACATAATTCATGTACGATTACATAAATTTTGATATGACTGCATTCTCAACAGATGATGTTTTCGTTTACAAAACAGTATGTGTGTACATCCTTTCAAAACCCCTGCCAAGTAGATGATTGGAGCGGCATTCAGTATGCTGGGATGCAATGATCTCGCGAAGTAAATACTGCTACTGTCTACAATATTAAAACATTGCAACATTCGTTTTCTCGAAACATTACAAAAACTATTGGTCGTATGAAAAAAATATTATTTGACAAAACGTTCCCAAATGACATGATCTGTTATGTGTGTGAAGGATTGTAAAAGGTTACCTTCCCCCCTGTATATGACGAGCCACATTGCTAAATTGTCTGGTGCAAATCTTTTTCTATTGTCTGTCAACAATGTTTTGTATAACGAAAATGACCTTTCAATTACACAGGTTGTCATGGGAGCAAATTTCATTGCTGCTACGGATGCTGGACTCCAAAGTAATTTGCCCGTAATTTTTTCCCCTTCAAGCACTGCACACACTTCCCTCATTTTGTCAAAACCTGAGTTTCGTTGAAGAATCGTTTTAGTTTTGAGGAGCAAGCTGTACCCACAGGTCTTGGAATTTCCATTGAGGCAGACACTAACGCAACAATGTTTACAGACTTTTTCAAGGATAGACCTATAGACGCACTTTCCAAATGATGCATAGCTTCAGGTACTTTTAACCATCGGACTAATCACAAAATGTTCCATGTAAATATTGTAGAAAATTAAAAAAAAAACCTTTGTCTCATGTTAATTTTCAATTTAGATAATATTTTAGAAGATAATCATAAACAAATATAAAATACACTCAATTCGAAATGTATTAAAACTAAGTAAAATAGGATTATACATTGCCTACTTACTTGCTTTTGATCAGAGTAGCAGAAGTTTTTTTCGCCATCTGTTTTGAAATTGGAATTATTAATTAATGTAAATTGAAACAGAAACAAGTAGGGTTACTGCTTGCCACATTATTTACTTAAATATAGTAGCAGTAATAGTAGTAGTAGTAGTAGTAGTAGTAGTATTAGTAGTAGTAGTAGTAGTAGTAGTAGTAGAAGTAGTAGTAGTAGTTTATTTTGCCTGGCAGAGTTAAGGCCATAAGGCCTTCTCTTCCACTCAACCAGATTTCAATAATACACATGAAATACAAAATTATGTGATAGAATACAAAACAACACAAAATATATCTTATAGATTACATAAAATATAGTAGAAAATTACAAGTTGTCAAGATCAGTTACATAATATAAGAAGAATATATTATAATAAAGTAGAAAATTATATATAGGCACAATCAAAATCAGTTACATAAAATATACAATTTATAATACATAAACTGCTCTAGATAAACTCGACGATTAGTTCACTTACTGCATTTTATAGTTGAAATATTTTTATACTATTTGGTTACCTGATGACAATGCATAAACTATGCGGTTATTCTGCATCGAGGAGAATTATGACAGCGAGATGGTATTGCGACGAAATAAATTTAAGAATTCGGGATGGGATTACCTGATCTTCGCCTCGCAGTTTGGAAAATTCTTACTGAAAAGTGAACCAGATAATCAAAGTGTGATTCGAAGCTACGCTTAAATGTAGCCTGAAAACACGAATCTATCCCTAGGCAACGTGTTAGAAAATTCAGAAAGACTGGAAGTGTACGAGACGAACGCATGGGAGGGGTAACAAGTTTTGACACAGCAAACATTAAACCATACACATCTTGGTGTAGAACGTTTTTAAATAGAAATATTCATTTTGATTTTTTAATTTGCAATAAAGATAACTAGTAGACCCTAATGATCAGTAACAGTTCAAGATTGATATTATTTTGATACAACCTTGCGGTCTACATGACTGAAGCCTGTAGTGCTGTTATAGAGAGTGTATCGCTTAGCTGAAAGGTTTTTAATCAGGAGTGCTGTATACTTTCTTGTATTCAGCTATGTACATAAATTTCGGACGTTTTATCCTACACATAAGTTTCTCGAAATGGTAGAACCCAGCAAAATCTGTATAATTACTTGTATAAAATGGCTTTACAAAAAGAAGATCATGTGCAGATCCATTATTTAGTATCGAACTATTGTTGGAAAAAAGAAGAGAATTTAATTTAGAAACCCATATATTAGCTTTTATTGATTTTGTGAAAGCTTTTCATTAAGTCCGGAGAGACCTTTTATTCGACATATTACAAGATAAAAATATTCGAAATTTGCTATTACAAAATATAATAGAAATCTACACAGACAGTAAAATAAGTGTCAAAATAAATAACTCCATATACGAAAGAAAATTAGTTAATAATGGAGTTCGACAAGGTTGTCCACTATCACCAACTTTATTTAATATTTATATAAATAAAATTATTTTAAAATGGAACCAAATCTACACATCAGGGATCAAAATAACCAGTGCTCTAACATTAAATACGTATCTTACTCTTTGCCGATGATCAAGTCATAATTTACAATTCAGAGGATAATTTACAAAGAGGATTATATACATTAAATAAAATAATAAAAGATTTTGGGATGGAAATTTCAGCACAAAATACAAAAGTTATGGCATTTTTAGGACAAGACCCAGTCAGAAGTAAGATAATGCACAATAACCAATGCCTCGAACAAGTACAAAATTTCAACTATCTGGGTTGTGAAATATCTTATTAAAATGAAAAAGATGTGAACAATAAAATTACCAAATTTACACAAATTCTAGGAATAATAAACAATACATTAAAAGATAAATTAGTACAAAAATCTACAAGAATAAAAATATATAATACACTAGCATTGCCCTCCCTTTTATACGGAAGCGAGATTTGGACATTAAAGAAAAAAAGACATGAACAGAATCAAAGCAATGGAAATGAAATTTTTCAGCAAGACAGCAGGATATACTCTTTTAGACCGAAAAATCAATGAAGAAATTTTAGAACAATCAGAAGTAGATTCATTCATTTCATTTTTCATTAATTAATTAATTAATTAATTAATTAATTAATTAATTAATTAATTAATTAATTAATTAATTAATTAATTCATTCATTCATTTTATTCCATAAATCTTACATGAGCAATGAAGCTTTAAGATGTGGAACAAGTTAAAATTTTACAATATTACAATTACAATTTTTACAAAATTTTATAGTTTTACAATTTAGTAATTGTCTACAATTTTTACAATTTTGTGCAGTAGAAGAAAAAATCAACAGATACAAATTAAATTGGCTAGATCATGTAAGAAGAATGGAAAATTCAAGAATCCCAAAAATTATGATGCAGTATAAAACTAGAGGACATCGTCCACCACGAAGACCTTTTAGAAGACTGCTAGATGGGGCCGAAATAGGTCTACAAAGGCCTAATTTGTGAAGGATGATGATGATGATGATGAAATATTAATTTACTCCCACCTCTAAAAGAAATATAAGCAATAACGAATATTTTTGAAGAATTTTTTTTTATAACAAAAAGTTTTATAATGAGACTTCTTTTACGTAATCTCATTTACACATCGCCTTTTCAGGAACAACAAAACTTCAGTTTCCATGGTAATCTTCATGGCCTCCTTCCAAAAGTTTACCACACTGAAATAGCTGAAGGTACAGGATTATGAAAGATGACGTTCCTTGCATTTTTATTTCCTCCGTAAAGGGAAAAGTCTTTAACTCCTGCAATATCAAGGATAGCAATATCTCCCAAAGTAAGCATGCAATTTTAATGACATCGCAGTAATCCAGGCAGACTGGCATAACAGATTAAAAGTGACGTAACGTGCAGGAGCAATATTGCTTCGTTTTTAATAACAGTTTATGATCTACAGACTCCTGCATGCTGTGCTAATAATGCCGACAGAGTTAAGAAAATGGAGGTTCTTTTGTTTGTGTTTCATTCTGTGCTTGTCGAAAGCATCGGAAGTTTCATGGTGATATTAAACAGCTTCAACCTGGTGATGTTTACAATTAAACTTTATGATTCTCATGCAGTGGTGTACGGTTATTGCTTTCAGTTTAAAATACCTTTTATAGGTTAAACATTGTTCTGTTTTATATGCATAACATAGTGGTAACGAGACAACAATTTGGAGTTGTGAGACATGATTTCTTTTTATTTTAGTAGGTTATTTTACGACGCTTTATCATCAGCTTAGGTTATTTAGCGTCTGAATGAGATGAAGGTGATAATGCCGGTGAAATGAGTCCGGGGTCCAGCACTGGTAGTTACCCAGCATTTGCTCATCTTGGGTTGAGGGAAAACCCGGAAAGAACCTCAACCAGGTAACTTGCCCCGACCGGGAATCGAACCCGGGCCACCTGGTTTCGCGGCCAGACGCGCTGACCGTTACTCCACAGGTGTGGACGTGAGACATGAAGATAGAGAAGCTTCGAAGCAGAATATGCATTAAGTTAACCTAAAATACTGTGAAGTCTTATGCACGAAACAGATTTCAGTAGAAAGATGTGCAAGTACGGTTATTTATACAGGGTCCAAATGAAATAACTAGGGCCTGAATTTTTATGACCTATAAATCATGAAAAAATGTCCTAAAAACAATGCATTTATGAACTAAAAATCTTTCAAAAATGCCCTTAGAATGCTCTAAAATTTGATCTTACATCATTGGCTTAGTAGAAATATGAATATTTACACTATGAAGTAAATAAATTCTGGTACCAACATTCAAGTTTATTTAATTTCACATAATTTTTCTAGGTAGTAAACTTTAACTAATTATTTTACCTGATGTAATTTCATGTAATCCACCACAAGGCCTCTCTTATCCGGAACTAGCAGGCATAGAGGAGTCTATATTGAAGGGGTAGTTGGACTGATCCATTACGTGGGGGTGTACTACGTTAAAATGGCAATATTTGTGTAGAAAAACAATTAAAATAATATACAAAATAATGGGTATTAATTGAAAAATTATGTAGAGAAAATATAAAAAAAATAAATAATATTTTACATTAATAATAGGGGTTTATGGCTTAAATTAAATGAAAATATCCTAAAAATGATCGAATAAAACAAAAAATGCTCTTATTAGTTGTAAGAGGTAAAAATGCAAAACAATGCCCTAACAAATATATTTTAAAACAGTCAGTTTATCACGTAACATATAAATACTAAAGCAGCAATGTTTCTGGCTTACTAGAAAAAAGATGCAATTTCATCAAAATCCTAACCCTAGATTTGGAGTTGTGAGACATGAAGATAGAGAAACATGGGAAGTGAAAGGACTTCTTTTTGGCGCTAGGGGAGCTTCATTTAAGTTAACCAAAACCATTCTCCTTTCTCTTAAATTTTCTAATAAGTACATTAACAACATTTGTCTAATGGTATTGAGAGATTCATTATCCATTTTACACAATCACTTGTATAATGCCATGTAATTTTTTTCACTTCATTTCATTACTCTTGAATGTATTTTCATCTCATGTTTCTCCGAAATCAAATTGTAATTTATTTTTAAATTTATCATTGTTCCGTATTCTCTTCGCAATCATATTGTATTTTTAATTTAACCTCTGCTTTGTATTCTGGATCCTAGTAGTCTGCCGTAGATTTCGGCCAGATGTCCCAAATTGTGGAATTTGTTCTTGCAGATTTTCAGAGCGAGTGGATTTAATCATAAAACGTAATATAGGTTTGTATTAATTTCAGCGTACCCTATCGCCCCTTTCAATCTGCAGAGCTATTTTACTTCCACCCTGTATATGTACATAAACAAAGGAAAGTAGTGCATATCGTTTTGAAAGCGGGAAGAAATAATTGTGGGTTATTCAGAAGATCGTCACCCTCCAGTGGTCTTGGAATAAAACGCTTTTCTCTAGATAAACCCAAGGGTTGCCGGTTCAAACCCGGTTGTGGTCGATGGATTTTTCAGGATGCAATAATCCGGAGCGCAAGTCCTTCAGAATTGATTTTAAGCCGTGTGTCCCGTGTCAGATTTTTCCGGCACGTCTCCAAGCCTAAATTAGAATCTGTGAACAAAAAAAAGGTCCCCTCTCTCGCGTACTAGTAATGTCTTAATTGCATAGGCCTACTAGGCGGTGTTTGAGGCGATGAGCTTACCACTTATCCCTCTGCCTCACAATGATTTTTTTAAATTTTATTTTAGTTGGTTATTTAACGACGTTGTATCAACTACTAGGTTATTTAGCGTCGGTGAGATTGGTGATAGCGAGATGATATTTGGCGAGATGAGGCCGAGGATTCACCATAGATTACTTTGCATTCACATTATGGTTGTGTAAAACCTCGGAAAAAACCCAATCAGGTAATCGGCCCAAACGGGAATCGAACTCGCCTCCTAGCGCAATTCGGGGTCGGCAGACAAGCGCCTTGCCGACCGAGCTACGCCGGTGGCTTTAGATACTACTTCAAACAAAAAAGTTTAAAGCAATTTTGCTCGTCTTTGCTTCCTTTTCGAGATAAAAATTGTTTTATATGAAACATTTCCTAGCGTGTTTTGGGAAAGTCATTTATTTATTTCCCAATATGCTCTTTCAACTTAAGGGAGCGGTGTATTAGGATAATAAATAATTGAAATAATTTTAGTTTTTTTCTTTAAATATGCAGAAATTTGACCTGAATAAATGTAACTTTGCGTTCTGAAAATTAATTTTACAATGTAATATTTGTTCTGATAAAATTTCTGCAGATTAATAGGAAAAGAGTAAATATGTTTCAATCATTCATTATCATAATATACTGCTCCTTAAACTGACCGAGCATATTGGGAATTAAATCAATGGCTTTCATAAAATACGCTAAGAAATATATCACATAAGTCAATTTTTATTTCGAAAAGGAAGCAAAAACGGGCAACGTTGTATAAAACTTTTTTTTTAATATATAAGAGAAAAAAAATAGCCCCCTTAAATAGATGACATAACTTACGGCTCACTCTGTTATATTCAATAGAGAAATAAAAGAAAAATAGTCATTCGTAATATAACACATGAATTCCATTAAATTCATTTCACTCATCATATTCACAATCGTCATAAATAAGAACCAATTCCTTAAACATCTAAATATCACAATAACCAACCGAGAGTATGTTTCAAGAAATTAGGCCTACATAGATTTTGACCCTATGAATAAACTGTTGTCTTTTTCTTTCTTTCTGTTTTTATTTCTCTCGCTCTTTCTTTTTCTATTTCTCTCTTTATTTTTGTCTTTATTTCTTTCTTTCTTCATTCTTTCCTTTCTTTCTTCCTTTCTTTCGTTTTTCTCTCTCTCCCTTTCTTTTTCTGTCTCTCTTTTTGTATTTTTTCTTTCTTCCTTTTTCCCTTTTTCTCTCTTTCTTTCTTTTTTCTCTCTCTGGCTTTCTTTTTCTTTCTCTCTTCCTGTCTCTCTTTTTGTATTTTTTCTTTCTTTCTTTCTTTCTTTCTTTCTTTTCTCTCTCTCTATTTCTTTTTCTTTCTTTCTTTCTTTCTGTCTCACTTTTGTATTTTTCTTTCGTCTTTTCTTTCTTTCTTTCTTTCTTTCTTTCTTCAATCTTCCTTTCTTTTTTCTCTCTGTCTGTCTTTTTCTTTCTCTCTTTTTTATTTATTTATTTATTTATTTTCTCTCTTTCTTTTTCTTTCTCTCCTTCTGTCTCTCTTTCTATATTTTATCTTTCTTCCTTTATTTATTTCTTTCTTCCTCCTGTTTAATCTCCACCTTTAATATCACCTTACAATCCAATGCTCTATAGCGGAAGGTGCATGCATCTCTTGACCCAACACTTGCAAAGCATATAATATTACGGTTCTCCTTTATCATGTGGTCAGCACGGCGCAGGACCACCGCTGAGACAACACAATAAATGACAAGAGACAAACACGCACTTTCATGGAGAGAAGATAAAGCTCTTCCACTGCCCACACCAAGAATCAAACCACCGATCCCATGGAAGGGAAAGGCATACGCTATCCACAAAGTCAAGGCGAAGCACTTGGAACATTTCAACGGTATGTTAAACTGAACAGTTGAATAACTGTAGCTAAATAAATTTCAGTAATGAGAACTAAATTTAAAAAGAAGTCACACAATTCTGTTTGGATCCGCGTAAACCAGAACCTGAGCCTCCCACGTACAAATCTCGCCCCAGTTTGTGAGACTGCTAACTTAATTACATAGAGGTAAACACGAGGAACAAACTTCAGACAGGGCCCCCTGAGCAAAGTATCAGCTGAACACGGGGTAAGTGGATATGCAAACACGGGCATCCACTGCAAGCGAGCAAACAAGGATCAAAGAGAACGGAGCGAGCGAGGCAGACACCGCTCATGTATTGGGCGACTCGTCACAGTCACGGTCAACCCGTCCTACAACACAGATTCGTCACAAATAAATCTATTACTTGTTACTATTTGAACTTCGTTCTATTCAGTCTTCAGTTGTTAACATGGAAGCAACAGTGGTCTAAATCACATTATTAAAAAAGGGAAAGAGTGCGTAATTTCTAGACGAGGCAGATGTGACAGTTCTTAAGCTATGAATGTGTAGTAATCTTTCTAAATATTCGTGTCATGAGAGCCGATACATTACGGTTAAATTTAATAGTCTTCAGAATTTAAAAATAACAATTAGCTTACAACTAATATAAAATATGAAAAATGAAGCATATAACTACAATGAAGAAGTGAACACAATCAAATACATAGCACAAGAAAATGGTTACAACCCAAACATAATAGACAACATCATAAGGAAGACAAAACAAAAACTCAACAAACACAAAAACACACAACACAAACACAAGAACACAAGAAATACATCACACTAACATACGAAACCAAAAACACACATAAGATCGCATCCTCATTCAGAAAACAGTAATACAACACAGCATACAGAACAGAAAACACACTACAAAGTCATCTCAACACACAAACAACACAAACAAATAAATACAACCACACAGGCATATACAAACTCACAAGCAATAGTTACGACTGTTTCCACATTGGACAGACAGGCAGATCATTCCAAACTCGATACAAAGAACACATTAAAGCAATAACCAGAGGACACAATACATCTACATATGCCGAACACATAACTAATGCTAACCACATACACAATAACATAAATACAGACATGGAAATCCTATACATAGAACCCAAAAATCAAAAACTCAACACACTAGAACAATATGAAACATACAGACACGCTAAAACATACCCTAATCAAATTCTCAACACACAGATCAATTTCAGAACACACACACTATTTGATACAACTCTTCATCACACGAACGCACCCACACAACAGGCAGCGATGTTGAGATGACGTCGAGACACAGAAGGCTCTGAGGATGGTGTCAAGTAGCACCGCAACAGGTGTAAGCCGCACATGCTTACATAATTAACACGAGTAAGTTCGCCATTTAATCAAGTATTTATAAAATTAAACTAATTGTTTACAAATTATTCTTTAAATTATTTACAATCACTTTTATTTGATTTAAAGTATGTATAAGGTGAACTAGGATTTAAGTAGTCTAAGAGCCTAGCTAACAATTGGGTTTTGAAAGTAGTGAATGTCTCAGCCCCTTAAGGTATGAGGTAGGGAGTTCCAATGACGAGAAAGTGAAACAATGAATGATGAAGAGTATCGGGAAGTGTTATGATGAGGTATACTCAATGTACCGAAGACCTGAGATAGAGTATTTAGGTTATGATTGGAATATAAATACACAAGACGGGACGACAGATAACTTGGGGTTGAGGTGCGCAAGACATGTAGAAAGAATGTCAGGAACAATGTTACAAAATGTCAATAATAACAACCAAAAGGAAATGGAAAGACCAAAGCAGGAATGGGAAGATCAACTTAATGGAAATGCAACTGGCCAAAGACCTAGAACGTAATGTTGAAGATGATGATAATGATGATGAAGAAAGTGAAACATGAAGGAGAAAATGACATACCGTAGTCATCACAAGAACGGCGCTGATATACTTGCAATTTCAATATCCAACAAACATAAGAATATAATGATGATGATGATGATGACATATCAAGGAGAAAACGTTAAGTAGGAAGAAAATAGAACAATGATATGCGAAACATTTGAAAAAGAAAATTATGAAGACAACAATGATGATGTAGATGATGGTGAAAATTAAGTACGATAGGAAAACACAAATATGCCAACAAAATGCATAATCGCAACTATTTAGCCTCCTCACGCTCAATATTTCTTCCTCATGGTTTCAATTTTTCCTTTGGAAGTCCCATGGATTCCAGTGGCCAGCAGAGATTCCGGACTGACAAGTTTATCGTAGCTTCTGCCGTTGCTTGGAGACGAACCGATAAGAGAACTCAAGTACGACGAAGTCGATATCAGATTAGTTCTTCGTGGCCACCACAGAGGGCACTGAAGTGGAAAGACAAAGCCCTCTCTAATGTTGCTTTTCTCTCGATTACATAGAGATTGCTCAAACAAGTCTATCAAGAAATCTTAGTTCGTAACTTTACAACATTTCGCATCATCTTCAACATTAAGAAACTGACCTTCATTACTAACTTGGACCGTAACTTCGAAGAGAATGATTTCATTTAAATACTTCTTATGTCTAAAGTATAATTCAATATTTATTGTAAGTGCACAGACTAGAGGGGAGGAAATTTACGTAAAATTATGTTACAAGCAATTGATAAATAATGTGCTTACAAAGTTGTTACAGAGAAGGTTAACTATAGGCCTATTCTACGCCCCCAAGTTAAATTTGAGTCCCGTGAATGCAAGAGACAAGCGCTAGTAGCTCGTTGTCAGTATTCAGTTTCGCCTGTAAGTGAGGTAATGTTACAAGAGATAATGCAATGAGTGAGGTAATGTATATAATGTGTGTAAGAAATACGGTGCATAATATTAATATTAGTAATATTAGTTGAGGCATACTTCATTGCAATAATTAACTACATAGCATTGACTATCCACTGTACGTGAAGACGATGAAAATTGGATAAAATAGCTTATCAAAATTAACGATACACGGGTACAACACAGTATTTATACTGGTACAACAATTTCAGCACCTTCTATAGAACCTACACATGTATTCACCACTCATACAACTCGCTGTCACTAACAGTAAAATCTCTTTATCAGCTTAGTATTTACTCATAGATTGAAAAGGCGAGAGGGAGAGGGACCGGTAATTCACATTCTTTCCGGACGCAGATGTAACTTGGAGGAGTAGTACATGCGTTTGCTATATTTTATAATAAGCTCTAGAAGTTCTGCTACCAGTCTCCAGATGGATTCACCTTACACAATACTCATGTTTTAAGCACAGTCTAGTATATACAGTCGCGAAGCTCAATACGTAGTAAATATGCAAACATTAGATAGTTGCTCACCACTAGGATCGCTAATATCGCCTCATTACAGGCAATGCAAAATAGAACCGTCACAGTCTATTCTTTCTAGCACCCTCAAAACTCAAGCTTCGTGACTGTATATAGTAGACTGTGTTTTAAGTGTGTCTTGAATTAATCTACTTGATATGAATTGTACAATTCTGTATAGCTTAACGAAAATATGCTTATAAATTGAATTAATTTGTTCTGTATGTATTACATGTACTGTACATGTTTGTATAGTTTGGCTGATGAATTGTATATATGCTTTAAATTGAATAGTAATCTGTACAGCTCAACTGATGAATTGTTTATGCTTGTAATTTGAAGTAATTTGCATGATATGTATTATAAATTTCTGTATATCTCAACTTATTGAATTGTTTATGACTTTAAATTGAATTAACTTACTTGCTATGTATTATATTTTATAGCTCAGCTGATGAATAATCGTTTCTGTTTGTAATTTAATAATCTGATTGGCTATGTACTGTATATTTTAGTAGAGCCATCGATGTAGCTCAGTCGGCAGACTCGCTGGCCTGCTGGTCCGGAGCTGCGCTCGGGCTTGGGTTGGATCCCCTGTTTGGTGTGATTTATCGGTTTCTTTCGAGGTTTTCCCCAGCCGTGGGACTGATGCCGGGTGGTCTATGGCGAGTCCTCGGCCTCACTTCACTTCAACCCCGTTTGGTCTGATTACCTAGTTGGGTTTTTTCGAGGTTTTCCCCAACCATAAGGCAAATGCCAAGTAATATGTTGGCGAATCCTCGGCCTCACCTCATCTCAGTACATTTCGCCAAAAATTGTCAAAAATTGAAATTGAAATTGTAAAAAAATTAAAAAATTGTAATTGTAATCGTGTAAAAATTTGACTTGTTCCACATCTTAAAGCTTCATTGCTAATGTAAGATCTATGGAATATAATAAATGAAATGACAGATGTTTATGGAATTAAATCCACCGCTCTATATAACGCAGTTTGTCACCATAGAAACACACTAATGACGTTCTCTCCACAAAAGATTGAAGAATATGTTAAGATTTTTCGGATTGAGATTTGGTTTAATCCACCAATAGACCAAATAACGACGGTTTTGCTGTAGATAATGCAACGCTAAATCGATTCTTTATATTTCACTTTCTACTACCATTCGAAAGTATTTCAACAAATGGTTTTATTAACTGAATCCTAAAAATAAACGATGCACTCGTATGTCAAACTGATATTAGTTTAAGTGTTACTGTTGTTCTTCCTTTTATGTGTTGAATAAGATAATAGTAAAGACTCCGCAGTCACCAATGATAATAATTCTAGATGTGGTCTCCGAGTATGAATAATGATTTCATGGAGCGAATTTAATAGCTGTTTACACGAAGTCTTACGACATTCAACATCCAACCTCATGGAAACTGTGAATTTCACATTACTACATAAAATGCTGAGTAAAATGTTGAGGGCAAGAGGTACAAAATCAGTTCAGTGCAGGAATTGAAACCTGGAATTATAGTATTAAATTCCAGCGTTTTGCAGCTTGATTTTACAATGAAGCAGATTTGATGACATGGATCAATTTCCGGACGAGACTCCAGTCCATATGTAAGGTGAAATTTAAAGATAATTTCACAATCTGGAAAATTCACATGTTTTTTGAGAATACATATAAGAGGCCATTGTTCTTTAAGACGGTAAAATTCGATAACATCTGGTTCTATTGCAGCTACTAATGTGTGGTAACTCATCTTCGTTTAGTGTTTAAAATTAAAAAGTATCACGTAACAACTATGACTGAAGTTCTTCCAAGTAAGATCCAAATGAACCTATACTTCGTTCCATAATGTCTGACAGGAGAAGTGAACATTGCCAGCAAAGGGGGAGAGAAGTATGATTACTATTCAACCAATGGCAAAGTTCTCAATCCACGTTGGTGGAATGAGATCTCTGCCATTGGTTGAATAGCAATTACACTTCTTTTCTCCTCTGCCGGCAATGTTTATATCTCCTGTCAGACATTACTGAACGAAGTATAGTGTTACTTCACTTGTGACTCCGAGTTCTCTTGTCCACTGTAAGATATAGAATTATAATTCATATAGAATATATGTAAATGGGAGAGAATATTTATGAAACGATGAACAGTATCTTTACTTTATGACTTCACACAGAGTTCGCACTTTTTTGTTTGTGTTTACTCTTGACTGGAGAACAGTAACACTCGACACTACCGTTTTCTTTTTGTTTGTTGTAAACAGACACGCTACAATTCGTTTTATTTTAAACCTTTACGTACCGGTATGGCATTATAATAGTAATAAACGTTACAAGAGCGGTATGTTGACGTTTTCATGGTGGAGGAAAAGATTGAAAAAGCGAAACGTAGTTGAGCTTTTTTAATTTCCGAGAACATGAAAACAAACATACCGCTCGTGTATCGTACATTATTTTGTGCGAAGATCGTTTATTACATATCTGAAAGACGAATTTCTAATTAGTTGCAATGAAATCTCCATCTTGGTTTCTGTTTAGTGACGCCAACTTCGGAAAATCAAAATATCTTTCTTCAACATTGTTGCTATAAAATGTTTTCTGTGTTTACTATACTCCAGCAGGCCGTGATATACGTCTGTCTTTTTTTCCCCCCAGTCTATAAATGCGAACTTAAAACAAACGGTAAGGTTATGTAATGATTTATTTTTCATTTTAATATTTTAACAATATTATTTATATAACATATTGCAATAATAACATCCGCATCTGGAATCTTGTTGATTTTTTCACGGCTTCCTTAATGTTACTTGTATCAGGAATGCAATAAGTTTCGTGGAGTAGTAGACTTTACTTAATTTTTGCAAATATTTAAAAACAATAATTAACATTGCAATTTAGGTGAAATTGCAGTGGTAAGTTTCCAATTTATAATTATTACTACGTTAAACGTCTCTAAAAATAATATGTTAAAAGCCTAAAGCAGTAAAATGAATGTCACGCTTAAGCGGTAGGAAGAGGGAACTTGTTATGTGTGTTACGTTGGGAATACTGAATGTGGTATTTCACACTTACCGCGTATTGGTTCTGTGCGGAAAACAAGCAAATACGCACGATCTCGCACAAAATAAATTTCTTATGAATCTTCATCTTTTGTTTCCCCCCCTCCCCCAAAGACTTTGTTCTAACAAAAGTATAAAGAATAAATATTTTCTGTTTCTCTAATCCGTTACTTAACGATACTATATCATATATTATGATATTACCTACTCGGAAGTAATTGATAATACTGAAACGATATTTGGTGAGTTAAGGCCGAAAAATCCTCATGTGATTACCTGACGTTCGCCATACATTTGGAGAAAACCTCGAGAGAAATCCAACCATGTAATCAGTCCTAACGAGAATGGAATGCTATTCCGGACCAGTAAGAAAACGTACAGTCTTAGAAAACAATTTTGTCGCACACACACTTTACAAGTCCCAGAAATGAGGCATTACGCATGATCGGACATTGAACGAAACCCCAATGTCCCATCCCTACCTTCCCGTGGTGCAGCTGTTAGTAAGCACGATTTTAAGAGCTGAACTAAAGGGAGGGGCTACTCATCCATTAGCACTGGTCAGCTTGATTAGTTAATGACCGAATTTGGTATAATTTTACTCTATCCAATACCTAATTCCCTCTTTACCCTTTCCTATCCAGTCCTCTGACTGAACTCTTACTTTCTTCGACCCCGATGGCATTAGAGCATTCGAGGCCTAGGGGTTCATTTCCCTTTCGTTCCTCCTCTTTCTTCTTTTCTGTTCCTAGTGCTGACCTGCTATGGCACTAAAATCGTCCTCCAGTGTCTTAAGGAGGGAAAGCTGGTGATCAACGACAGCTAGGTCCAATGGACCCGTCGACCAACAGCAGGTGTGGTCCTCCAGACATTCTGGGGATTGTGTGTGAATGAAGTAGCCACCAAAACGTTAAAATATGGTGTTCACTTAAATCGGCTACAACTTGTCATTTAACTTCAATATGAAATGAGTACCATTAAGGTAAAATTATCCGGAGGTAAAATAGTCCCTCAATCGGATCTTCGGGCGGGGACTACTTTAATGGTACAGAATCAACTAAACATCTTACAATGGAACACCTGCATAAAATTAGAATATATCAGTCCCCTAACTGCCCATTGTGCAACTCAAACCAAGAAATGGATTCGGAACATCTAAAAATCTGTGCTTCAGTGGCTGGTCATGATAATATCCTCGAAAAATATTGGAGTGCAAGAGGTCAAATGACTTTATTGTCAAACGCCTGGCATTAGAAAACAACAACAACAACATTGAACGAAACAAAACTAAAATTATTACCTCAACTAGTCGTGCTCTTGTGAACCAGGTCGCTCGTCCTCTGATCATGTGCACTGCCTTCTTTCTTTGACTTATCAACTATCAATGCGACAAAACCTTTTTCTAAGACTGCACCTACCGAATGAGTACAGCCAGTGGCCACATTAAAATATCTTAAGAACTGAGAATTCTTTTCTTCTTAAACTAATCTTCCGTTGTAGGAAAAGTTCACTGTGTTACATCTACTGTATGTAAGCGCGTTCAAAAGAAAATCTGTTCCCAGAAATATACCACCAGAGAAATCAATTTTAAGAATACTGCAATGAAAGACGCGGAGGTATTCGATTCTTTCACGTATAGCCTATAATTAATTGCTTTTCTAAGGAAGAAGTTTGTAGAATTAAATTCTCTTAGATTCAGTGGCGACTCTTGGTATTAAATAAATCTGACTAGCATATACTGTAATAATAATAATAATAATAATAATAATAATAATAATAATAATAATAATAATCATCATAATCATCATCTTAAAATAGAATTTATATTAAGGGACCACATAAAATAGTAAATAACAATCAATAATAAACCGATAGAATGGGTAGCCCTAAGCAATTTAAATTAGTTTGGAGCCAATGTGTATCACGGACAAAAGGAACGAAATTAGGTAGAAACTGTGCGAACAGGTTCTATGGTATGTGTTGAATAATACAAAGGGCATTAAAAATAAGACTTTAAAAACATAAAACTATGGCGGTACCGGTACTAATACTGACATTTAAATGTGAAAACTGGACTTTTAATAGATCCGATATAAGAAAGATCAAAACTGCAGAAATGAAATTCCAAAGTTCAGAGATGGGGCACACTTTACTGTGCAAAAGAAGTGACATGGTGAGTTGCAAATATCAATGAGAGCCGCCACTGATTATAGGGAAACAATCAATAAAACTCCGTTGCCTCCACACAACTCTAATTACAAGAGTGAAAACAACGGATTAGAAATTTACTTTAGAGCGAGTAAGCATTTCGCTGGGACAAAGAAAGTCGTGATTGAATTATCAGAGTGTTTGCAGCAGTCGGAGAGTCCGAAACTCGTGAGCTATTAAATGTCTCTAAAAAGTTGCAAGAGAAGATGTACAACTCACATCTATGACAGAAAGAGAGGAAATGCAGGCGGAGGGAAATAGAGTGGGAAGAGGGAGGGTGGGTGCAGGCGGTCGATGCTCGTTGGCCTTGTGGCAAGTTCAGCAGAGCAAACACTGAAGACGACAGACCCGGCGCGGCGGGTCCTCAGCTCACCCGGGGTAGTTACTTCGCATCTGTCCTGAAGCCCCCATTTATATCCTGCGACTTATAGTTTTTTTTGTCATTCATAATGCCAAGTGCAGAGAGAGTATGTTGATGCTCGAAAAAACAATTTCAATTTTTTAGAGAAAATACCCAATTTCGGCATTAGAAATTTAGAAGAAATGAAGTTTGATATTCTGTAGGGTAAAGGTTGGTAATATTGTGATACTAATTTATTACATTATGATATTTTTTTTCAGAATTTTTTACAATTTTACTGAGCGAGATGAAGATCGGTTTTTTTTTTTGCTCCAACGTATCAAGGGAGTGTTCGTGTACAAGTTTCTGCACAAAACCGGTCCTTCTCTCGCTCAGTAAAATTATAAAAGATTCTCAAAAGTACTATAATAATATTATTAGTATCACAATATTACTAACCTTTAACCTATATCTACACCGTGTACGGGCTATTCCATCTCAAATCGACCGAAATATAGAGAAAATTGACCTTGCAATTTTTAAATACAATGCAACTTTTTCTGTCCGTTGACAACTGTGATACAATGCTTTGTGCAAAGTTTGAGGCATCAGAACTTCATAGTGTTTAAATTAAAAATATTTTAATTTATCGTATTTTCATAAAATTAGCAACTTTAAACTGTTGTGGCTTCGAAACGCTTTCACCCAGTGATCAAATCATGGTTTATTTTGATGCTGTGAAGTTAAAGTTTATATTGACATGTAAATAGTTTTTCTTACTTTTTATGGAAATGGAGAAATTTAGATTTTTCTTCATTAAGACGCCTTTGCCCACGAAAAAATATTTTTTAAATATATGGTTAGATTCCGCATTGAAAGTAAAAATAAACACATATTTTTTTACTGGTGCACCGTTGATAAGAAAGTATTGAAAATATCAAATAAAGAAAATAAATAGGACGCGCGTGAACTAACCAGCTGACTGTAGGTAGTTGAGACAAGCAAGGCCAGGAGACAAACACGTGATGTGTCGTCAAGCTGTCATGGCTGCGCTAGCTTTATCACAAGTTTTCATAAACACAGGAATAAAATGACCCCCAACGCTCGCTTATCTTCATCTCTCGGCCAGTTCATGCGGTACTGCGCCGTTCAAGTCTAGGCGTGTGAAAATAATTTATTTAATACCCTCGAAACTTATTGCCGAGCCACTAAGCAAACAATGCCGAATCCCTCTTAATAATGCAAGGTTTTTTCTCAATATTTTTTACATTTTTACAGATGTACAAAAAGCCTAAAAGTAAGTAAAATCAGATTATCTGGCTCTCTGTGTACAATAAAAATAAAGATTATTTCTTAACATAATCTACCAAATTTCAGCTTCAAAATGAGCTCCCGTTCAATGTTCTGCAGTAAACGGTTCCAGAGTTCTGAGCGCTGAAAGAGGCTTGTTTTTATAAAATACGCTAAATTTGTCGCTCAATAGTACGAAAACCGTTTGACTTTCGATAGTATATTTTTGAAAATGCACTCTCCTCAGCACCTTGTATAAACAGGGAAAAAATTAGAGTATTAAAAAAATGCGAGGTTTTTTACTGATCGATTTCATATGGAATAGCCCGTACAGAGATTTTTCTCGAACTACAGAGGCCAGTCAGGAAGATATCAGAAAGAAGTAGCTACCTTCTCATAGATTGTTTAATGAGGCGACTGAAGATATCTCGCTAGACGTCAGTATTACCCAGGCGTCAAGGTAATCGATGTGTGCACAAGCGATCTTTTGGACTCTTGGGACACACAGTGTAAAGTGTAAAGTGGATGTATGTCTGCATTATGACCGGAATTACATAAACAGTGTGTATATTTAGGTATTTATAGGAGGTAATGGGAATTTGTGCCCACTCTGTAGAAAGGGTTTGAGTAGAGAAGATTCTTTAGACTTCTTAGGTGTAGACCTTACTTTCAGGGAGCATGAAAAACGCTGATGAATAGTGTCATTATAAACGAAACCAGGCCTCAATATCAATCTCGGCAAGCCTTCTGTTCCACACGGAGAATCTCATATTGCTCAAACAGTTTACTATCGACTTCCTTGTGGATCGCTTTCAGCCAAGATTGGATGGAAGCATTATGGGATCAGGAATTTGAGAACGGAAAGCACAGCTCTGTCTAGGGGCAAATTGCCCTCACACTGCAGCACAAGGACATTAGACGGGCACGTTCTGAGGTGCGTTACAGGGTGCAGGGTGCTTGTGGTATTAGCACTCTGTAAAAACAGGCAATTTCCGTTGCTAAGATATTAGAACTTCCAGCAAGAATTTCGGCGGCCATTTGAAGGCAGACAAGAGGGGGAGGACAAAAGATTGGGAGCTGCCGTCTGGAGAAGGAGTGACTGTAAACCACTAATGCAAGGTCCAACCCCGACCAGAGCCAACCAATCACCCCCAGCCACCCTCCTCATCTCTCTTCCTGCCAGCTACCCAAGGAAATGGCTGTCTTTGGCTACAGTTTCAAATGTACTCTTATTTTAGAAGTCTAATAAACTGGGATAAACTGCGGGACATAAAAGCTATCTGTATTTTCATATGAGACATTGAAGTTGAAATGTGTGGATCTTGCACAGAGTATAGCTTGATATTATATACCGGGTGATTTAATTTTTATCTCATATCAGAATCTTGGTTTCAGTATAAACTGAAGATATTTAGACCACATATCTTCGTTGTTCCTGTAATAACTCCTATGTGACATATTTATCGATTTTCAGAATTTTGCTCTATTAAATAACTCAAATAGTGATAGAGCAAATAATAAAATCTCCTATATGTAATATTATTTCTTTCTTTCGAAAATGTAATAATTCACAATCTCCTATGTACCACTGCCATAGAATGAATAAATGTGTTTTCTCTTCCTACTGAAAAATTTTATATTTTGCACATAGGAGTTATTGCAGGAACGACGACGATATATTTTATTCTAGTACTAGTAGGGAGGGTTTATATTCTTCTACGAGGATATGTATAAAGTCACAATGCTATGAATGTGACTCAATTTCTTTCATTGCCATGTTTCACTTTCTCTTTCCGTACCGGCTTACAATCCAACGCGATGTGGAAAAGGGTATATATCTTTTGACAAACATAAACATTTTATAGACACACATCGCAGGTCTCTTTGATCTTGTGTTCAGCACGACACAGACCTTCGCTGAGACAACAGTGAACAGCACATGATAAGGGAAAAACATCCGTTCCCGTTGACCATCGCTGGTCAAAGAAGGATTCGTGAATCCATGTGATTCATTACATTCAAGCGGTGTAGATATACTATCCGCAGAGCATACCTCCCTCCCTTGGTACCATTACTCCGTTTAAGTGTGTACAAGCAAGCGGCAGCAGTGGTGGAGTAATGGCTGTGTCTGAATCTTTCATTTCCAAGAATCGGAGATTTCTGGTGGAATGGGAGGAAGAGTTCTTCTGTTGTAAAATAGACTATGAGAGTGTAAAATGTTTAATTTTTTAATATGGTGTTAAGTAGTCTATATAACTATTATAGATAACGTGAAAACTGAATTCAGTGGCAGATTCTGCGATTTTAGGAACATATGGTGTTTGTCGACCCTTTTTCTGTAGATACAACCAGTACAAGAATTAAACTTGCAATGTGAACTTATTGACCTACAAACATACTTAGTGATGAAAATCAACTGCAAAGATTTAGTGGGTGGGAATTTGTTTGCACAATTATGTAAAGTGAAATATAAGCGTCTGAGAGATTTTGCTGTCTCTCTTACAGAAATATTTAGCTCCACATATGTTTGCGAACAATTATTTTATAGAATGAACGCTGCTAAATCAAAACAAAAGCCTCTCTTTCAGGTGATAATCTTTCAGCACAGCTGCGAATAGCTGTTACAGCCATTACTCCACATTTTGAACGTAAATTATAACTAAAGGTTCAGATCAAGACAATTAATTTTCCTACTTCTGTTTTGTATTACTTATGTTTGCGCAAGGGGAAATTCAAATACCAATTCAACAAATCACAGTAAAGTTCTAGCAAAGTTCCGATTGTATGTAATAAATAACGGTTCGCTAGTGTGCAATGTTACACTGCCTATAGTGACTGACTTGGAATGAATTGTATCTATTTTTCTGTACCTCATATGTTTGTTACTTTATGTTTGCTCACCAGAGTAGTAGAGCGCGAAATTAACATTCTACTTCTCGGACGTTCACTATAATACAAATCCGTCACTGCAAACGAGAAAAAGTCAGGACTTTCATCCGCTTCTTCAGTTTTGCAGTTAATGAACTGAATAGTATCTGGGTTGCGTTCACTATGGATTCGGCTCAAATTGTTTTCTGCCCACCTCTGCCGTAGATGGATGATAATCTAATAATTGAAAATTTGGAAAGTTCATGGCCTAACGAAAATTTTAGCCAAACAGATGGATTATCAAAGGTTATTACCATGAATATTAAGAATGCATAAAATTAGATATAAGGTACAGTAATAAAAAATTGAGGAAAGGAAAACATCCTTCAAGAAATAGAGAAACTAGAATTGATATAAAATTTATGGAGAAATGTGGAGCTATTAAATCGAAATGCAAGGTTGAAATTAGTTCAAACGGAAATGGATTATTTCAGACCTTCGGCTATAAATTCAGATTGGAAAGTGTAGACAGTGAGATCATGAGACAGGAAATGAATATTCAGAATTCCTTATTAGACTTTGTAAAATTCAGGGAATTACAGTGAATCGGGCACATAAGACTAATGACAGAGCAACTGTTAGAAAGAAAGATTTGAGAATGGATACCACTTTGTAGAAGGAAGAGAGGCCAATCTAGAAAGACTTGGATTCACGATATTTCTTTTCTAAATTAAAATATTTTTAATTTATTCAAAGATAATAACTTGAATGGAGATTCAGTTATAGAATGTTTATTCGTAACAATGTTATTTTGAGTTTACATAAAATGTAAAGGAATATTTAATGGAAATAGTTGTGTTTTATAAGAATGTAGATTTTTTTTTATTATTTACTAATTACGTTCAAAGCGAAGAAATCTACAGATACTGTGCATGTTAATTAAGTTTCATGGTATTCAATTTAGAGTTAAGGTGGTTATAGCGTAATAAAGAATGTTGAAAACCAAACAGTTTGCGTAATTAATTAATTCGATACTTCATGTTTTCATCTAAAGCAATTTTATCGAAACATATCTGATGAGACGTTTTTGTTTACATTCTCCTGTGGCAAGTCTTGCGGAGTGGATGATTGCAGTTATATTCGTATGCGGAGACAAAAAGAAAGGCGCAAAATAGGGAAGGAGAAATAATGTTGGGTTTGCAATCAAAGACCTGCCCTTGGGCAAAAAAAAAACTAATTAATGCATGAATGAATCAATTAATTAATTAACAAATGAATGAATAGCTATATATAGGCCTAGACATATGATTAGTGGAATGATTTAACAGCATTTACCTTATTAGAGAGTAAAATATCCCGCATATATTTGTTTGGAAAAGAATTCTATATACAAATTTTAAGTGATAGATAAAGTAGGCCTACAAAGTAACTTAGAATTGTTTTCTTTCACGGAAAACTCTACATTGATCAGATAAATCGTTTTCTTCTAGAAATTTTATTGTCATCAAATGTAAATGCAAGAAGACAGGCACTCTTAATGCACTATTTTCGCCTCTGACTGTTAGCTGGGGTTCTGTGAGATCCAATTTTTGCTGATCGTTTCTAATGCTATGTACCATACTGCTTCCCTTCCAGTTTACTTTTTTTCTCTCTCCTGTTTCACCCGCTTCCCTTCTCAATGCGCTCTGACAGTGATTGATGAAAGGCGGAGAAACAAATGAAGAGATAAGGATTGACAGGAGGTTGACATCTTGTTTCGCTCGTCAACGTTTTTCTCTTCAAATTTTCACATGCTAAAGAAAGTGTCAGAGTCATAAAATAAATGCATTTCCAGATATAAACACACAAACACGCTTTGAGATTTCTCTGAAAGTCTTTCATACTTTTAGACAAGGTTTATACGTAATTATACTAAATAATAATAAACAGTGTTGCCAAGTCAGCGGTTTTGTAGCTAAATCTGGTGTTTTCAGGACTATGGTCGTCTACAGAATTTTATCATCAGCGGTTAGCTATTTATTTGGCGCTTTTTGATGATATCGGCAGAGGGAGACGATATTTAAATTTTTTTATGTAAAGATGTTATAATTGTTTTTATATGTACTTGCCGACAACAATATTAGTTAATCATAGACCAGAGATTAATATGGTATTATCACAATTTTTCAATGTGCGAGTATAAAATATCAAAGTTTTATGTTAACTTGATTTGGTACAATCATATTCATTTCCTGCCTCATCCATTGTTGTTGTGCAAATAAGGTATGGCATATTCGTTAAACTGTATGCATTGTTTTTGTAAATGAATTGATCTCAATTATATTTTAATTTATGATTCATTCATTCATAGTGTTCTGCCCATGGGCAGATTTTTCACTACAAACCCAGCATTCTCCAGTCTTTCGTACTTTCTGTCTTCCTCTTTGTCTCCTCATAATTATGTCTTAATGTCGTCTTATATTATATATTTTTAAATTTATCATTCCGCACTATAGTTTATGTAACACAGACATACTTAAAACCATACTACTCATTGTTGGCAGGCACGTCTCCAGCTCAGTGTGAAATAGAGATGGGAAAAGTTGTTATTTTCTCGTAACAGTTCCAACTGTTCCAGTTCCACGAAAATAATAGGTTCCAAATAACAGTTCCAAAATAACAGTACCACAATATATTATATAGCCTACGCCGAAGTTCGCTCTACAGCACCGGATCGAATCCCTCTCCTCCAGTGTGCTTTTCCCTTTGTGGCCTGACTCCATGTTGTTACCATACCAGATAAATTCTGTAGGATCAGAAATTAATTTTTACATTATATATATATATATATATATATATATATATATATATATATAATTTAATTTAATTTGGAAACTGCACCAAAATAAAACACACCAGGAATGAACGAAACTCCTCCAGAGTCAAGTCCCTAAATTCAGTTCTGTCATTCTGTGAAGCGTGTGACACAATTTATTTATGTTAAAACCCTTTAGTCAAAGTAGTTTATGCAAACATTTGGGTAAAAAAAGGCAAAAGTATAAGTCGAGGGCCATGAGAAAGTCCAGTATTGACACCAAGAAACCAGTTACGTTATATTTATGCACGACGCCAGTTCAGGATTAAAAGTTGGTATTGATTTTGTCCCTGAAAATTGTTAAAAGTAGCCAGATCTAGTGACAAAGTCCCTAAATTGACAACACTGCAGCAACGGTTGTCATAATGTAGTTCCATACACGGTCGACACGCTTCGCGAAGGGACCATCAAGTCGGCCGAGTCCCATAACATCGAGTATATTGTAACATGTAACAGCAAGTATTTTGTATAACAGGTACAGTACTACTAGTATATAATGTAACAGTGGTATTTTGGAACAGGCCGTTATGTTATTTTATAGTCATAACCATAACTCATAATGCAGTTCCATAACATCGAGTATTTTTGTAACAGCAAGTATTTTGTATAACAGGAGTATTTAATGTAACAGTGTTATTTTGGAACAGGCCAGTGAGCATAGAGCTCACGTACTACTAGTACGTAATGTAACAGTGGTATTTAGGAACATTTACGTACGTACGACTAGTATGCAATATAACAGTGGTGTTTAGGACGCTAAATGATCACATACTTCCCTGTATGCCATGTGATGCAGTACGATGTCATAATGAGTCGAGATGTGAATTCCTGGAAATGAAATCTTTTCTAATGCTAAATTGAATTCGTAGATCAGGTTTGTTCGAAGCAGGAAATGTAATGTAATTTTAAATTATTTATAAATTGGTCACGAAATCGAAATGGATCCCAGTGGCAAATAAAACCTAACCTATTCTTCCTCTTCTGCTTAGCTAAAGTTCACAATAGTGTTCAATTTCTCCAAAAAATGCATAAATAAAAGCTATAATCAATTCGGCCGCGCTAAACTTCATATTAATAATGTACCGTCATGAAGAATAATAATCTCATTGTAATGAAATATGAAAATTTACCGTTGTACTTTTTTTTAAACAAAAGAACTTCAATAATACAGTCATGTTTCAACACACTTTAGTTTAATTTCAAGAATTGGTAATGAAACTAAAACTGTAAAGTATTTGGAAATGAAACATAACCTATATATTTTCATCTCCCTTGATAAAATTCACAATGTAGTTACTATAATACAGGCATTATGTTATTTGATAGAATCCTATACTCAATTAACATCAGTTCCAAGATAATGTGTACATTTTTTAAAGACGATCTTCGTATCTTTACTATTTATCTTTTACTTTATTTTCCAACATGTATTTCAGTACAACGAAAGGATTCCCAATTCTGCTTTCAAACAGTAGCGCCAACTTATATGGGCTTGTCGTGTTGTGAGATTCTAAGACTCGTCAAATGTTTGAGCCCACCCACTGTTTTCCAAAAGTTGGTGTCACTGCTTTCAATAGTACCAAACATGTTCCGTTCTGTGGAACAGGCGTTGTCATAATGTAGTTCCAAAGTGAAATGAGTATTTGTAACCGCAAGTATTTCGTACTAGCTCAGAGCAACACTGTTATTTTGGAACATAGTGTTCCAAGGTGCTGTTACTTTTTGGAACAGTTCCAAACAAGGAACAGTTCCAAAATAACTGTTACGTTATTTTTTCCCCACCTCTAGTGTGAAATCAGATTTCCAACGGACTGGTGGGATTGTGAATGCGATTGTTTCCGAAGTGTCCAGTATATTATTTTTGATCTACTTCATTCAATGTTGGAGAAATATGCCGCATAACACTCCATAAGTACAAAAGTTTAGAAATGTGTGAAAAAACATAATGTGTTGAAAGATTGGGTGGAAGAAGATGTCGGTGATAGTTTGAAAGCTCGATGTAAATGGTGTAAGGTGATATTGAATGCAAAATATTCAGATTTAATTGTCCATACGATTTTGCATAGGACATAGAGCCTACGAAGTAATACACACTTTCCATAATTTAGTCTACATTTTTGTAAAATTCTCCAGTTCCTAAAACTGTATAGTTTGTATTTCAAATTTGGAAGTGATGTGTTAAGAAAAATCTGGAGTTTTTCAACTACAGTTTAGCGGTTTTTTTTAAGCTTGTGCAGCGGTAAATGGAATTCTGAGTTGACAACACTGATAATAAAACACATTTCGTCTATATAAATATTTGAATGTCATGTTAGGCCTATGTGCTGCGAGAATTTTGGAGGCTTGCACTGTATCATAGATGTAGAGACATCAAAACCTTGGGCTGCATCGTCAGGGAAAGTGGGAATCTATCTATTGGCTACATTACCAAGAGCTATTATCCAGGAGTAGATCTCAAGTGCAGTGTGACATAAGCATATAATAATACCGAGTCCGCCAAAAAAAGTATACACTATTTAAGGAACGAAAACTATTTATTATGTGTTTGTTTTACATTTAAATACTGATCACACATGTAGTACTGTCTTCAGTTAAGCACATGGTTACTTTAGATGTTTAAAATGTTTGCCGTTGGCGGCCAGACACATAACGAACTACGAACGGTCGCCGTAACTGCGTCGGCCAATGTTTCAATGGAGATCGCTGCACATGCCACTGTAATCTCCTGGCGAAGGTCCTCCAGCGTGCGCGGTTTACGTCGATAGACTTGATCTTTCACAGTTCCCAACAAGTAAAAATCCATAGGGGTTAGATCTGGCGACCGCGGCGGTAACTCAACAGGCCCTCTTCGTCCAATCCAATGTCCCTACAGATTGTCATCCGTAAAAGCTCTCGTTCAGCTAGGTGGTAGTGTGGTGGCGTTTAATTGCTAGGCGGGTTGGGGCTTCTGTTTCGTACTCCCGCCTTCACTGACGCTGCACTTCAACGGCATTATCAAACCTCATAAACCACTTCAGAATGCATTTTCGCTGCTCGAACGTCAAGCGTGCTCCAGCAATTTTGTTTTCTCACTATCGTGATGAAAGTAGAGACATCTGTTGAGCGAAAGACCATACTACAACATCCTCGTAATTCAAATCAATTGACAGTATCAATATCCAGAAACAGTCTGACAAAGAGTGTATATATTTTTTTTGGCGCACTTTGTGGTCTTAAAAGAAAGGCGAGGGTGTCCGAAGAATGCTCGTCATTTGATATTTTATTTTTCATGATAACCGGACTCGAAGAACAGGTTATGTAGTCAAGATTTGAATGGTTGACTGCATAACAATGCAGCAACTTAGAGAGTGGTGAAGACTTGGATGGATGGCCGCAATACCTTGTCAACACTTTAATGGCTCGAGAGTTGTATTGAAGGACAAAAAGAAAAAAAAATAATAATAATGATAATAATAATAATAATAATAATAATAATAATAATAATAATAATAATAAGCACTATCATTCCCCTCCTGAGCACGAGTCTAACTCATTCAGGAGTAGGATAGTTTATCTTACATCGTATTAAATTGTATTCATTTCAAACTTACTAGCAATAAAATAAATTAAATTAAATAAATTCCCGAATTGATACCTTTAGTGATCTGTTGTACTGATAGAAGGAAGATGAATGAAGTGTGTAACATTTTCTGACGATGTGGCGATGTTAATAGAAGAGAAGATGACATTAAGGGATATGTTGATGGAGTTAAATGACAGCTGTGAGCAATATGGGATGAAGATAAACGCAAAAATGTGTATCAGAAGAAAAATAAAAAAGGTAAACTTGCGAATTCAAAATGAAGGAGTAGAACAAGTTGGCAGCTTCTTCAAATAGGCTATGTATTAGATGTGCACTATGAGTAATAATATGAACTGCTGCCAGGATGTCAAAAGGAGGATATCAAAGGTTACAGAGCTTTCAATAGGAAAAGGAGGTTATTTTACGACACCTTTTCAACTGCTATGGTTATGTAGCGTCTGAGTGAGATGAAGGTCATAATGCCAGCGAAATGAGTCCAGGGTCCAGCGCCGAAAGTTACCCAACACTTGCTCTTAATGAGTTGAGGAAAAACTCCGGAAAAAACCCAACCAGGTGATTTGTCCCAACCAGGATTTGAATCCGGGCCTGCTCATTTCACGGTCAGGCATGATAACCGTCACTCCACAGCAGTGAACAAAAGGAGCATATTCTTTGGATCTTTGAAAAAGAAGGGAGATTACTGCGATGTACCGAAGTACGTATGATATTTCCCTGCAGGAATCCTGCACTTAGTCACTCATAATGAGTGCACCTCTGCACACAGTGTGTTGGACATTGTGCCATTGTCACACATCTGTGGCACAGTGCTGAGGGTTGGCCACTAAAGGGAAACTAAGAGGTGGAGGTGGAATCCAGCGTGGCTTTTAGTGAATAAATTGTCAGCATGTAGAGCTGAAAACCCGGGTTCCAGTCCCGGTGCTGGAGAGAATTTTTCTCTGCTCCACTCATCCTTCTTCAAGGAAGGGTAAGACTAATGAAGTGCTTTATGTGGAGTATGGCGTTTTATAGGCAGACACATGAGTATTACGACGAATTGGAGAGAAACGACTGGAAGAATTTGAAATGTGGATATCGCGTAGAATGACAGATAAAATAAGAAATGAATCTGTGTTAAAAAGAGTGGGTAAAGAAAGAATAATGCTGAAACTGATCAGGAAGTTAAACATGATTTGGCTGGGTCACTGTACCAGTTACTGCTTTCATTTAACTACAGGCGGAATGTCTAATTTATCGCCAATGTTCAAGCCGTTTGGCTGAATTTTGTTACTGCCATCACACCACAATGATGTATTGGAAATAATGGTTAACGGGGAAACATTTCGGGCAGAAGAAAATATGAGATGATAGATAGCATTAAGATAGGTTATAAGTAGACAGTGGATGCGGGATGACTTAAGGAAAAGTGAAGTTGTTTCGTATCAGAGTTTATGGCACGTGCCGCGTCGTCCGACTTTTGTGTACCTGGCGAGTACAGCAGCGTACAAAACGAATGAACCCCGATCTGTTCATAGTAACATTGCAACGCAATGTGTGCAGTTGTGTTATTCTGCTCAAATATTTAGTGCGCGTTGAATATGTTGTGCTGATCCATTCATAATAGCATAACGTTAAATTCGCTCAGAGATACGAAATGCAATTAAAAAGTATAAGAGTGACATTTTATGTATTAACGAAGACAATATCGTGTGTAATGTATGTAAGATTGAAATAAAAACCGGAACAACTAAGGCTATAGAGAAACATTGCAACAGTACATCGCAAATGAGTTGAAATGAAATCTGAGAAACCATCTACATCATCATCATCATGATCATCAATATCATCATTTAGTTGTGTGGGTCTAACGACACGTTCAACATGAAGCTCAGTACAAATATTCCTCTAAAGAAATTGAGTGATCCCCATTTTAGAGGTTTTCTTCAGAAATTCTCTCGATTCAAAAACTGTTTAAGCGATAGGCGAAGACGATTCAGCTTCGACAACTTACGAGAATATATCGTCGTTTACTGCAACGCTGGTACTTGCATCAATGATGACGAGGACTGAACCTTGCAAGGTATGTACTACAGTACTACAGTATGTTATTTTTCTTTTCCTTCTGACTGTACAGAGATACAGTAGCATGTTGACGTCGTCTGTTTACGTTTAAAACCTGTTCAGCCAATGGTCTGAATGAAAAAAAATGTAACTTATAGTAAATGTGCACTTACATTCAACGATAAGTGATCCCGCATCCACTGTCTAGCTATAAGTATACTTACGGATCGTAGCCTATGCTTAGACGAAGGTGGTCTGTTGGTATGTAGTTATCAATAGCTTTGGTTATCCTACTTCAGATCATTCTTGCGAGATTGTGTTTCTAGTTTTTGTGGTAGAGTTGAACGTATTCTAGAACTGAATTTGTTTCGAAAACAGCGTTAATATATGCTACTGTTCTGTGCATGAATCGCATTTTCAAGCTGTTATTCTGCTTTCATGAGATTTCTACAATGTCCGTGCTTCGTTGTCATAACTAAATATAGCTCGTGCTGAGGTAACATGATAAAGACATGAATTGTTACAAACGCGTAAGACGAGTTACTCCCTTGGTGACGAGTTACTCCCTTGGTGACGAGTTACTCCCTTGGTTTGAATTGTAAATTATTTACAAATAGCATATAAGAGGGTCTTACACTAGAAATGTTTAGTTTAAATGTAGTTCTGTTTATAAGTATGCATAAAGTTGTAATTATTTGTCTTATTTGAACTGTTGTATCAGTGAAGAGAGGTGAGTCAGTGAAGTTATGGTTTTACAGTGCAG